>NW_010128652.1:4945-10593 GCF_000699245.1 Pterocles gutturalis | reverse complement strand
GGAGATTTTCTGCCCTTAAGTGTGGAAATTGCACTGAATAGCACTGAGCTGTTATAAAAAAGACCTTTCTGTACTTCCAGCAGGACAGGTAGAAACATAAGGCTTTAGGGCAGTATAAAGGCAACTAAATGATCTAAATTGTTCTTATAAGTCACTGAAAAAAAAAAAAAAGATAAGAATAATGTCTCAAAATAGAATCTCACCTTTTCTTGGTATTTGACATTTTATTTTACAGCTTTTTCTCTTTCTAAAATTAACTGAGAACGCCCTTCTGCAAATTTGATGCCTACATATATTAGTATATAAATATAATATTTACATATATGTATTTATTTTATGGATATTTATTTATAAACATGAAACTGTGTGGATATAAATATATAACTGTTCTTTGGGAGTGTGTGCGTGGATATGTCTATATATGGATGGATATGTATGTGTCTATTTTTTCAAAGATCCATACAAAGACACAAAAAGCATAGCCTTTGTATGAAACTTCAAGAAAACAATCCCTCTTCCGTTATTGCTTTGTCTAATTTCAGACTCTTCCCAGCATATGTTCCTGTCGTCTGTCTGCATTGCCACTTATAAATAATAAGACAGAGAGACAGATTCTCTAAAAAAACCAAGAATACCTAGGACATCTCGTTTATTTTGCTTTAATTTTTCATTTAAAAAAATCATTAAAAATGACATTGTCCTCTAATTTTTTACTCTATGCAGCAGCTGCCATTGTCAAGCTGTTGTCTTTGTTACAGCATTTTTGTGAGAGAGACTGCAAACCCATGTTTGTTTTTTTTTTGTTTTGTTTCTTTATTTGTTTTTAAATAAGACAGCTTGCTTTTAGTTTGAGACAGACTTTAATGGAAGCAACCTCTTGTTTTAACCCCTCATTTCACTTTTAAAAATTCTACTCCTGAAGAAGAACAGAAGCAGATGCTCAGCTGCAATAGTTTTGTACGATTTACACCAATTGAAACCGTGGTGTGTGGAAATTATACCAACAGTCTCTGTATGGATTATATTGAATGCTGCTTTAAAGGAGCTAATGTAAGGTAGTCAGCATATAAACAGTAACTGCTCTACTCTTTTTACAGTTTAGGACTGTTTACATTATTTTTTTGCTATGTTTCCAAACACAGAGGCAAAACCAATGCTTTTCAAATCTTTTTTTTCTCTTACCAAAGATTAAGGGCAGAAAGCAAGGGGGAAAATTTTCCATCTGAATGGGACAGCACAGGACTCTGAATTCAGAGACTTCAGTTTGTGTGTAGACACCTGAGTTTTGCAAACAATGTGGCATCAACAGAAATCCAATGCCAAAATTTCGGGACAATAATATTTATTAATTATTATTTGCTATATCTACTTCTTCTGACAATGAAAATGCTTGAAAATCTGATTTTCAGAGGTCAATATTTAACACTTTTATGTGTCTGTCTGAGCCCTGGCAAAGTAACACAATTTAGGACTATCACGGTTGTGTAACCCAAACCCCACTGTCACATCTGCAAATTGCTAACGAACTTCTGCATTTGTATGTAGGAAGCAGAATTTTTGTAGCTTCTCCTACAGTGGTCCAGATTGATCCATTTCAACTTTAAACACTTAATTTGATTTTTTAATTTAGGCATGTACCTTCTCACCTGAGGTTTGAAAGGTCCTCAAGGAGGCTTTTCTCTTTTCACTGTAAATATATGGGTCCATGGACAGCAACACTCAGCCTCACTGATTAGAACTAAAATTAAATGAGATGATTCACGGATCTCAGTCTGGATTCTTTCATCACTCTTTTCTTGGTATATAGTTCTGTAATTGTTCTACATGGCATTACAGGATAAAATATTCATAGCACTGAGAAATCTATATAAAAAAATCTTGCAAACAAAGAAGTACAAAAAATAGATATTTTCTGAAATCATGTCAATTGCTGAAAATGTTTTTCTGTATGATCCCACATACAGTTTGTACTGTCATGAGGAGTACATAAATAAGAAGACGGGTGGAAGGAAGGTGGAAATTTATTGCCATTTAATTCCTTAATATACAAAATTGTGGTCTTCGGGCATGCAACTCCGTTGGTCAAAGCTTTTCTAACTTCCTCTGCACACTTGATTTCCTTCAACTGGAACACACAAGAACTAATATGTTAATTGTAAAAATTAAGGTTGAATTGATTTTTTTCAGTGGTGCAATTAAAAATAACATTTTCTATATGAAGTACCAGTTGAACTTCAAATGTGTCCTTCCTGAGAAGGAAGCTTCTGCTTCAAGGTATGAAATCTGCTTACAGTGTTTTTGGAAAGAGAATGGTCTGAAGCACAGTTTTCTCCTCTTTGTAGGAAATAGAGACTTTTAACTGACTTAAATAACTTATTTTTTGCTCCCCGATATGAGGTTAATTTTATCCTGAACATGTATTTATAAGTTCAAATCTGTCTGCACCCACAGTGATAGCGGTTAAGAACATTATAATAAACTAAATACATTTCTGTGTGTGTTATCTGTGTATGGATATACATACTTACATCATATTTAACAAGATTGCTGAATGACAAATCTATGTATCCCTTTATCTTTGATGTCTTGGGTCTCAATAAAAAGCTAATCATATCCATTATGTATATAGCACATCAGCTCCTATTTACAAGGACACATATATATTAATCATGTTGCATGATAGAGTGATTCCCAAGAATATCATCTTTTTATGTATATAATCTGTAATGGGTAGCTCAGTTTACAGCTGGTGTTTAATTAGGAGCTTGCAGTTGCAATAAACTTTTTTTTTTTTTTTTTTTTTATTGCACTCAGCCAAGGTACAGTATAATGAAATGTAAGTGACCCAAACTAAATGGAAGCACTGAAGTATATAATGCGGCAATATATCAAGTAAAATACACCGATTCTGCAGTCAGTTCGTGCCCTAATGGCAGAAAAAGGGTTTGAAAGCCACTTTAACCATAAGTAGTGTGTTTATGTATTATTCACAGTAGCAAATAATTGCAAAATGTCAACATTTCATTTTCCTCTTAAGAATTTCTTTTGATTAGTGACCTAATTAACCATTAAAAAGGGAAAAAGGAGTACATATTTTTATTTTTTGTTTAAGAACTGTAAACATGAAAAGCAGGAGTGTTGCTTACTAGAAAGTAATTTATGATCTTAAAATGTCACAGTTAACATTAATAGTCTTTGAGTGATCAGAAATAAAATAAACAAGTAAAATAGTCCACTCTCTTTCCATTACAGAGTGGTTTTTCATTATGCATGTATGTATATAATTTTTTACTTATTATTGTTCATTGCATTTCTTATTAACATGAAAAAAGAAATGTAGAATTTCAGTAATTGTCTGAGGGATTTTTTTTCTCTTTTTATTATTTTTTTTTTTCCCCTTCTGTAGAATTTCAGAGAAACTGTAGAAACAGCCTGGAAGAAGTAGTGGAAAAAACAGCCATAATCTGCATATACCAATGTTACATGTTCTCATCTATGAGAAACCTCCTGTTCAGCTTGCTAAATCCTATTTCAGATTGCTATCACAATTTGTACAATAAGGTAAGGTTGAATTTAGAACCCAGTTCCTTCACCAAATGATAAATGTTGACAAAGAATTACAGATGTTCACAAGTTTCTATAATATGATTATCAGCTACCTGCAGGTGGCTCTCCTTAATTTAACATGTTAGTAGACTTTTTTATTATTGTCATTATTCTCTGTTTGTGTAAGAGTCCCTAGGAGGTATGCTTTGGACCATAACTGCCCTGTTCTAGAAGCCAAACAAATATTAAACCCCCCAAAATATGTGGAGTGTCCACAAACTGAGACTAAACTCACTGATTAAAGAATGCGACAGGGATTAAAGACCTTATCTATTTCTGTATTTAGTTGCCGCAAATGGTGCCTACATATAAAATATAAACCCTCAAAATTGCTTCTCAAAGGTGCTTATATTACTTAGGAATTAATGAAATTGATTGATGAGCAAGACTGCATTTCTGACTATGAGCAGAATTATACTATGTGTGAGCAGCTCTGCATGCAATTTTGTGAAGATTCCTGGTTATCTCCACACTTCTCACCATTCTGAAAGAAAATCTTATAACACAACTATTAACATATGCCTTTCACAATGCATTGCTGACAGTATTACGTGTTCTTACTTGATAATTTCCTGGCACGCAGGATACTGAGGTGCAGATCTTCATTCTGTTAAACTACACAGAATAATTTCATCCTGAGGCTCTATTGTTCCTGAGTGGGTCCTAATCGTTATATTACATAGCTTTTGGTTTCCTTTCTCAGTGAGTGTTTAAAAATTATACTCTAAGCAGAATATTCACAACAGATTGGATGTGGAAAGACCTTTAAAGAGCTACTGCTTAGAGTTTGGCATGATGGCAAACTCAGCTGTGTCTCTGCTCAATTTTCTCACTTCTAAAACCCCCATTTTTTGATACATATTTCTTTGTTGATAAAAATATCTAGCTACCTAACTCAAGCTGGAACATCCATATTTATATCAAGATTCAGTCTTGCTCAACAGCACTTAAGGAGTCCTTCTAACCAAAAGCCAGAATATTTTCTCCTGGTGACCTTTTCATCAGTGCTACAGCTGAAAATGCAGGCACTTGTTTAGAAAGTTATTCATTATTTAGTTCATGGTAACCCACTGTTTATGTGTTGTGGACTAGTAGTCTCTTAAACACTTGAGATTTCTTGTACGGTTCACCACATGACAGATATATAATAAAAATATCATCCCTTCCACCATTATGCAAACATTGCTCTGTGGATGAATCAGTACTTTCTGTCCTTGTCCATGCATATAAGATAAAATATAAAATATAAATTATAAATATAAATTACTTTCAGCCCACAAACCATTTCATCTTATCGTATTTAGCTTTTGATTAAAATATAAAAACAGTGAAAAAAGTCAACTGAACCTCTAAGAGCAAACTTCCTGGTTTGCCAAGTCCCCACAAAAAAGGAGAAATGGAGTCATGCCAAAATAAAGTGAGTTTATTAAAAATTAACTTAAAAACATTTTCATTTGATACTTATTGACTCCTAGAGAGTTCAAAACAACCATTTACAGCTCCTGCTCTGAACTAGAGTTAAAACAAATATGTATATCCTATCTCAACTTTGTTCCTGAGTATGTTAATACATAAACCTGGTATTTGCTGCAGGATATGGAGATGCAAATCATGATGTATTGTGACTCATTTCACAAAATAAGCCAGGCTAACTTGAACATGTGTCTGAATACATAACTGCTAAGGGATCGACCTTCTAAATACCAGTAAATGTTTATACAACAAAAAATTGGGGTTATAGGATACCTTTAAATACTTCAACAATCTTTTTTGTGTTTGATTTAGGGCAGGTAGAGAGGAATAAGTGTCAAAGAATGTTGTCTAAATTACTCCATTCTGTTCAGTATCTTCTATATTTAAAAATTGTTTAATGACATAACTTTGCAATATGTGGAAACTTACCTTGGGACATTTAAGTTAACAAGAAAGAGTTCCTACTCAACTAATGTACATGCTATTATTAAATGTCCAGTTCACATATAAGAATTTCTTAAAGCTTTCTTTGCTCTTAGGAAAGTTTTATTTCCTGCAGTGAATCAGGG
>NW_010128652.1:0-4914 GCF_000699245.1 Pterocles gutturalis | reverse complement strand
AAAGTCAATGAGAAATTCCTAATGTTAGAATCATAGAATCATAAAATCATTTAGGTTGGAAAAGACCTTTAAGATCATCAAGCCCTACCACAAACCTAACACTGCCAAGTCCACCGCTAAATCATGTCCCTAGAATGTCACCTCTACACATCTTTTAAATACCTCCAGGGATGTTGACTCAACCACTTCCCTGGGCAGCCTGTTACGATGCTCAATAACTTTTTGTTTAAGAAACTTTTCCTAATATCCAATCTAAACTTCCTCTGTCTCAGCTTGAGGCCATTTCCTCTCTTTCTTTCACTTGTTACTTGGGAATAAGAGACCAACACCCAACTCGTTACAACCTCTGTTCAGGTAGTGGTGGAGAGCAATAAGGTCTCCCCTCAGCCTCCTTTTCTCCAGGCTAAACAACCCCAGTTCCCTCAGCTGCTCCTCATAAGACTTATTCTCTAGACCCTTCACCAGCTTTGTTGGTGTTCTTTGGAGGTGCTCCATCACCTCAGTCTACTGCGTAGAAAGGTCTGAAATAGATGATATGAAGAACAAAGAGACAAAAAGTGTTTCCTGTAAGGACAAGCAGAGAAAAGTGCAATGTCATGTATAGTTTCTTTTAGAACACAAGGCACACACCCACACACACACCTCTCAGCTAAACATACTTACATTTCCTGTCCTAGAAACTTGTTCCCCTTACTGTGCTATATTGCATTGTCTCCTGAATTGTAGCAAAGATTGTATGCCTAAGGGACCTTGGAAACTGAATCACTGAAATGCTCTGCTGTGAAACGCTTGGGAAAAAGAAAAAGCAGGATTGTTATGGACAGATACGTGCCTCATGCACAGCGTATTTCTGCAGAGCAACAATAGCTGTTTATTTATTTTTAATGAAAACATTTTGACAATCTGTTTTTCAGTGTTGTCCTAGGAAGAGCTGTGGCGGCACAGCTGAGTAGATAATGAACTGCAGTGACAGCGTGGGAACGAGTCACCAAGGGTGGGAATTTCTCTTGGTGATTGCCAGAAGGAATAAAAAACACGTGTAATTATACCCCAATGTATGAGCCAGGCAAGTGTTGAGGGGTCCCAAGTTTCACACGGGCTCGTGTGAAAATGGCACCTTACGTAGGTACTGCACAATCTTCAACATTGCTGAGAAGCAAAGGAATATAGATTCTTCTCTCAAGTCCAGTGATTTTAATTTCTGCAACTATCCCACCCATTTTTATTGCTTCAGGTAAAAATTCAGTGTGCATCATGCTGAAGTGCTTATTATCAGACATGCACATTGAAAAAGGGGCACAGCCGACTCACAGAAAGAGGATCTAGGACAGCAGAGGGTGGTCTCAGAAGTATGTGTGAGTTTTTGCCTATTTGAAATGCAAAGCTCAGCTTCATGTCTCTCCATTTAGCAAAAAAAACTACTCTGCATATGTCAGGCATACCAAACTTGACAGACTGCGGAACAGTCTTAGGGGAAAGAAAGACCTGTAATAACCTGGTCTTGGACAGGAACGAGTGGGAGAATGGTGATAGGAAATGATGGCTTTAAAGGAAGAAGCTTTAGGATTATATTGTGTTATCCAGAGTGGTAGAAGAGGTGCAAACACTAGCTTGAAGTGTATTTTAATTGAAGTACAGTGTTTGAAGGAAGCCAAAATGTTTCACACAAGCTTCCTGATTTTTAAAAAGCTTTTGTTGGGAAAGCCTCTGAAGTTCAAGTTACCTAGTTATTTTTGATGAAAGAAAGAGAGAGGAGAAAGAGAAAATATGAAGACCTAGCAGGATTTGCAAGATTTTGTTTTATTTTTCATTTAAACAAACATGGAAACCTCTGAAATTTTCTGCAAACGTTTATAGTTTTCCCTTCTGGATAGAGGTATAGTTACAGATTGTAGCCTTTAGCTCTCTTTGGGAAGCAAGGAAGATATCCCTCTATATATGTGTGTGTGTGTGTGTGTTCATATAATTTTTTTTTTCCCTTGCTTTTGTGGATATGTGTCAAACACATCACGGATGGGATGTTCGAGACAGCCTCTGAATGTGAATCAGGCTTCTCATTTGATTCTTTCATGGATTCATAGATCTTATATCCAGAAGGGATGATTCTGATCTTTGAGTCTGACCTCATAAAAACTTTACCATGGGTTTTTCTTGAATTAATTACTATTACAAGTCCAACAACTTTACTTGAACTAGAGGGTTATCTTCAGAAACAAAACAAAACAAAATGAAGGTTTAAATATAACTCTCAAAAGATGCGGGGGTCTTTTTATTTTTTAACCAGTTTGTTCCCAACATAATTCTTTGTCTGAATACAATGAAATATGTCTTCTTAGTGTAGAAATATACAATGTGCATGAATTGTGTCATTCTGAGATGGATAAATGCATCCCACCAAAGACTTTTGAAATGTACTGGAACACACAGAAAACAGATCATTAGTAAAAGAGCCATAAGTGGTTACTTCTCCGAGATTCAGCTTCTTTACAGTTCTGTTATGCTGTGAGATGCCTACAAAGAACAAAGCTTTCCAAAACTTCTCCATAGCACTGTTAAGACAATAGAACTCTACAGTGAACCTGAGCTGTCAGCCAGGAACCAGTGGACCGTTTCAAGTTCTTTGCTTCCATTCTGCCTCTGCTGCTCGAAAATGTACACTGTCAAGTAAGCCTGTGTGCTCCCAGTCTGATTTAAGACACAAAGGAAAGGTTACGTGCTTAGTCACAGGATGGTGGGAAAGTAATGTACCCTGCTGATCTGTCCACTGGAACTACTCAGAACCTGTAACTTCCATGCTTGAGCTTTAGAAAAGGCTAATTTACAAGCTTCAGCCTATTCATAGTATTTCTAGAGTAATTCATTATCCTCAGTTTCTGAGAACTTACCCTAAAGGGGCAAAGTCCAGAACAAGGCACCCCAGTCACTCAACCAAATATTTTGGAGGCAAATACTACCACTTCCCAGCATGTACTCGACATGAGATAGCTCTTCAATTTACTGTTTAACCTTTCAGATCTGATAGATGCGTAAGGATAATTTTCAGCCCAGAAAGCAGCTCAGGTTATTTGGAAGGCTGAAGATCTAGATAAGAAGTTATGGTAGGTGTCCTTAAGTGAAGTAGGAAGATGAAGAGGAATAAATGGCTATTTAATGCCCTACTTAGCCAGATTAGTCAAGGGAACAGGCTAAGCCTAGGCCTTTTGTAATGCTGTTTGCTAGTGTTCGGGAACAAACAGTGAAGGTGTTTCAGAAAGGCCTTTGCTTTGACCTCATGTAGAGCCAATTTACTAAGCTGAGTAGTTCTTTTGGTATTTATTAGTGCTTCTTTTGTTTCAATTTTATGCTGTGTAGAAAGCAAATGATAGCACAAAAGAGTCAGAGCTGCTTAAGTGGGAAAGCAATGAAGTTGGGGGAAGAGGAAAAAGCCACCCAGGTAGAGGTATCATAAAAGACAGGATTTGGAGGTTCCTTTCACAGCCATTGTTGGTTTTGAAGGTCATATTTCCTGTGTTGACCTACAAGTTCTTTGACATATGGAGAGATCAAGCTGAAGCTTGTATGAAGTTTCAAATGTCAGATATTTTCTCTGATGGAAGACATCTTCGACTCAAACCAAGGCCAACTTTCAAGTTAGAGACAACTTGAGAGTTAGATAAGGTTGTTCAGGGTCATCCTATCCAGTCACATTTCGAATATCACTGAAGATGGAGATTCGATGGCCTCTCTTGACAACCTCTTCCAATGTTGAGATAACTCCTTGATTTAAACATTTCTAGTGATGAAAAATCCAACATAACCCTTGACATGTCATTCCCGCACATTGTTCATTACATTTCCTGTTAAACCTTATTTATAGTTCAAATTTCTGTGACTTCAACTTACAGACACTCAATCTTAGCTTTATTTTGTCTGCTAAACTCTTTTATTCAAATTCTGTTTTTCACATTTATAAGAAATACATATAAAAACTATACTCATGTCACTGCTATTTATAAGCTGAATAGCTCAAGTACCTTGAATGTCTCATGATGAGGCATGTCTAATCCATTAGTTATTTGTAAGGCTTTTTTCTGAAACCTATCTTGTTTTTCCAAATTGTTTAGAATTTTGGCCATGAAAAGTGGATGCACTATTTAAGCAAGAATTGTAACTATTTCAAATAAAGAAATAATATAGGTATGCAACTTTTCCAGCTTTTAAGTCAAATATATCTTAATTCCAGTTTTAGAGTCCAGAGGCAACTCTCTTTAGGGGCTGAACTTGCTAGATGACAAACAAAAAGGGCTGTTCAATTCCCTAGACTCATTCTATGTACATTGTACTTTTCAAGAACACATTTGACTTTTTATACAGTAGGGGGTACTTGTCGTTGCATTTTGCAATCTAGCTTTCAATATGATGGATCAAAAATTCATACAAGGTCACTATAACAACAACAACAATAATAAATTCCATCGATGTATAAATCAGGAACCTCTGTGGTGAAGTAGTGACATTCAATACACAGAGATGCCATTTCAGAAACATTCGCTAAATTTCATAAGCTTGTGATTAGACTAAGGGACCTGGAGCATTACTTTGAGATTCCAGGGGAAAGACTGGCATAACCAAACTACAATCAAGTCAACTGTTACTCTTTTAACACATGTGCAGACAACTTTCTGAACAGAGTGCACTGATGTTCACAGTCTTCACCAGGGGCTCATTTACAGACTCAAACTGAAATTAAGCACTACTGTCAAGCTCGGTATTTAACCGGGGCTAGTAGTGACAACAACATACCAATATAGTTCTGTGTTGCTTGGACCTGCAGATACTGTGGCCTGATGATACAAGGATGTTCTAGTAGCTTCCTGTGCCAGGCAAGCAAACCTTCACCACTTCCAGGGTCTGGCCTATTTTTTTTTTTTTTGG
>NW_010128651.1:31372-56547 GCF_000699245.1 Pterocles gutturalis | reverse complement strand
CGCCTGGCGCACAGAGGGAAGCGTTGATGCATCGCTGTGGAAATTCATTGTGTGACTTTCTGGGTATTTACTGAGTTTCAGACCGAGATGCAGCTCTTGAAAGCTTTATGGGCACTAGCAGGAGCAGCGATCTGCTGTTTTCTTATATTTGTCATCCACTCACAGTTTCTTAAAGAAGGTAATTATATCTGCATGTCTACATACCCTCTTCTTTAATACTAAGGTCTTTACGAGGTGCCTTAATTGTTTTTACTGTTTCCAGTATGTTCTATTTCCAGCAGTGCTTCCACGCTATTTTTTCCTTTCCGTTAAAGCCTTCTCATTTTTGTTTCTTTAGATAATAGGTAGCTTTAGACTTACATTCTTGCTAAATGTGTGTGTATATATATATATATGATGTTTGTATTCAGTGTTTTAGCCAGTGTCTCATTTCTTCATGGGGCATGTATAGTGTATAGAAAATATTTGTTGCTGTCAGATGACCACAGAACAGTAGTCATCATGGGAGTATTAATAAACCAAAAAACCCTTAACAAGTAAACGTCTTATTTTTATACCAAATCAATAGGCATCCTTTCCCTCTTCCCTTATTCAGTACGTTTTCAATAGATGGCACTAAAGTTCTATGAAAGGGCAGGGCAGAGCAAATCCTGGGCATTCAGCATCTTCCTTCTCCTCACTGCCCCGAAACTGGAAGAGGCCTTTGCATGATTTCAAGGCTCCTGTTTTTTTCCACCTTGTGGTCAGAAAATTGTGATTACAATTTACTGGAGAAAATAGTTTGTATTGTGTGTTAGGCTTTCTTTTTTTTCCAATGTGAGTTGGGTGGAAAAAATATGTTTGATTCAGTCAATACAGGAATTTTCTTGGGGAGTAACACACTTATTGCTCTTCTTCTGTTTGTTTTGTTTTCTTTCCTCAGGAAATTACTTTTTTTTTCCCCCCTCTCTTTTAAGGGGGAAGAAGATTCCACTTCTTATTTGTAAAGCAAACTGTAGTCTGAGATTCAAGTGTGAATCCTGGGAGATGTATGTGTATTTGGTGGTGTGTGGGAAAGCCCAGTGCTGTTCTTTAAGCAGTGTTAACAAACATAACACAACAATACGAAGCTTTGAGTGAACCCATTTATTCTTCTTTAGCGTTGTGATATACTTGAGATTAGAGCTGCCTGAAGAAGGAGCCCAGCTCAGCTTGGAGTGCTGGCTGTGCAAAGCATGGAAAAAACTTTTATGTGACTGGAACAAAGTTTCACTGAAGACTGGGCAAAGCGACAACCCTGCAACCACTGAAGTATCGCTACTGGTTTTAATTTAGTATCAGTCCAAAAAAAAACCACAAGAGTGTACATTTTCAAAGATCTTTTCTGAAATGAATAAACACTGATTTGTCTGATTTGTTTAATTAAAAAGTGTCATCCAGATATCTCCAGTGCCAGAGATTTCTCCTTTAAGAAAGCTACCCATGCTTTAATTGCATTGTGTGCAGTGCCTCCCACGTAGTCACTTATTTAACATTCTTTTAAAATGCTCGAACTAGTGTATTTGTGTGTCTCTGTCTAATGAGATGACTAGTTTTGAGCAGATTTTTGCAGAATGAAATATTGCAAGTCATTTCAGGCTATTTTTTGTCAGTATTTGCCATTATATTTCTTTTTATTTTTTCAGTCTTTCACTGCTTGATTTTGAGACGTGTTAATGTAAATAAAAGGAAGAAGATTTTGTTTCACTTAAAATATTTCTTTTTCCATTGTAGGAATAGAAAGATAGCAAATATGTAACACCCAAAACCATGGTCATACACGGAGCACTTTAACACGTTTTACGTTGCTTCTTCTGCAGCATTTATAGCCACTCTTAATGTGGACTGCAGAGGGAAAACTGAAGCTCTTGAGCGTGTCGGATAACTTAATTGCATCAGTTTGTTTATATTTGTGAACAAAATGTTTCTGCTTTGTTTAACACGGAGAACTCTATACTTACTGTAAATACAGACTGCGTGTGTTGGGCTAATTGTCAGCCTTTTCTTGAGGGGTGCTAATCTCCACAATAGCATTTTGACCCCTTTCATGTAGTTACTTCAGCAGTGTACGGGTTCTTCCCTGTAGTTTCAGTAATGACACTGAATAGTTTAGTGGAATTGACTGAAAGCCTACATGGTATAACTGAGTATTTTTCTTTACGAAGAACTTTTAAAATATCCAATAAAAATGATTGGTTTAGGCATAATATATTCAAATACAGTCATCTAAGAGAAGGAGAGACAGATAACAGAAAATTTAAGCTATATATTGTAAACAGTTTGCAAAAGTAAGATTTACATTTCCTTTCTTTTTCATTTTCAAACCTTCTTTTTTATCATTTTCAGAAGAAGACAAGGGAAAGAAGTGTGAGGAAAGGACTAGCGATTCACTTCACCATACGCCTACCACATTAGTTTGCTAAGTAAATATGTACGAAGAATACATGTGAGATAGCTGTTACCTCACTTTCTGAAGATTTTAAATCCTTTTCTGATGTCAGACTTAGCCCTTTACATTAAAATTTTATGAAAAGTTAGGAATGGTGTGTCTCATTGCACATAATGTTGTTAGACTGTTGATTTCCTGGCAGAAAGATTAATTTCTCATCGGAGCCTAATGAACTACATGGGCACATTGCTTGTAACTCAGCTGTGTGTGTGGTCAAATTCCTAGGTTAAATGCTTGGACATTTTCATTCCATTATTTCTTGTGCAGAAGGATAATTTCCTGTAGTCCCAGAGCACAAACAAGTAAGCCACCAGTTTGCCTAGCTTGATCAGATTAGCTGATAGCATGTATCTCCTGAGACATTTTGACAGCACGAGTTCATACACCAAGCATCTCTTTTGTATGCAAGACAATTGATTTAAGAAGAATGACATGTAAAATTAATTAAAGGTCTTGACTTAATTTATTAATGCACGCTCTTTCCATTTTTTACATACTCTGTAATATTTACTGCTTATTATTTTTCCAGAGGCAGGTCTTAATAGAAAAGTGACATAATCTTCACTTTTTACAACATCTCAAAATGATGTAATTACCACATCTTTTTCTGTATTCATTTTCCTTTTACTCACTTGGAATTAGTGCTGTTATCTGTTACGTTAAACGCTTATCACCTATTAACACAAGATGTTTTTATAATTTCAGTTGTATTGCATAGCTATAGTGTGTAGAACTTCCATTACATCCAGCTGAAGATTACTACCAGAACCAAATCCTCCTTCAGTCACATTCATAAATATGAGATTGTGTGTTGCAACAGTGAACTGAGAGTTTTCATAGTTATTTTTTTCATTTGAGTTCCTATGTTGAACTTAGATTTTTCTCTAAGTAGCCTTGCCTTAGTTCTGAAATATTAATATATTTTTGAATTAAGACCATATAGTTTTAGCATTACATTGCTGCCATTTAAATGGCGTTAAGACACAATGAATGCTTGTTCTGAGATGAGTGGGAAAGAGCTGTTTAAATGTCTATTTTCATGAATATGTTTTTTTCAGGAAGTGAAGAATGGGTGACACAGGGTGCCATTTTTCCACACTTAACGCTTTTGTGTGGAAATACAGGTCGTCCTGTGGCTAATCCGTTCCCCTATGTCCAATCTGTCCTTCAGTGTTTCTAAAAGATGAATAGAGCTGTGAACCCAGAAAAGGCTTTTGTGATATATAATTGCAGTCCCATGCCTGCCTGATCTTCCTGCAAAGCAGTTTAACATAACTCTAGTCAGCTGCAGTCAGGAGTGTTAAAAACTGAACTATCTAAAACTTTTTGCATACACCATTGAGAATTAAAAGTAAGGAATTATATTCACTATTCATGTCTGATTTTACATATTTTGCAGTCTAGTGTTGTTTAACACTTTTATGCAAAGAGAACTGAAAAAACATTGTGTTGACGCTACACACATTAATGGTGGGAACTCCTTTCCCCCCAGACAAGTACCCTTTTCACCTAGTAGAACATTTTAACCATACAGGCCCAATACTGATGGGCAAAGGTAAAGGATGCAGTTTCTAAATGTGTCTTTGAATCCCACGGAAAGTAGTGGAGTTAGGGAGTAACTTCAGAAGGGTACGTATATACCGCAGCTAGGGTGTGTTACAACCCTGCATATACTTTAAAAACTTTGTTTATCCTGTGATCACTCATTAAGAGACTGGAATGTCTTATCTATCAAGGGCAATTTAATATTTTGAATGGTTTATGAGATTAGGGTGGTGTGAGCCTTGACTGGAGAGGGACTACACAGAAACATTGATTCAGGCTCAAAAATCTTAAAGTATAGAGGATTGGAGTATTCACATCTCAAAACTGCGTTCTTAAGCTGTTGGGTAGATGTTCAGTAGCAAACTGTGTAAAATAGGGTGATTGTCTGTTGATACACTGCAGCGGTTAAGTAGGAACAAGAGAATTCTGATACTTCTGTTATAACCAGATGATTATGTATATAAACCAGAATTTTAGTATCACCTGTGCAGATTTAATATATACTTGTATATAAGAATAGGGTATCTGTTTAGCACATTTTTCATAATTGTATTTTTTTTCTGCCTTAGGCAAAAGGTAGCAATTATTGGCTACACTCTTGTTGGCACTTCTCTGTCAAACACATTTAGAAGAGTTAGTGTCTCAATAGCAAAAATACTGCAGCACTTTCTTTAAAAAATGGATTTATTACACATAACAACTTGGTTAAGTTTTATACTTAATATCTTTATTAAGACTTTATACAGATTTAAATATTTTAGCCTGCTTTAAAAGTATGGAGAATGCTTTGTACATATTTTTGTGTTCTTAGGGTGTGCGTTTTGATACTGAGAATAATAAGAAATGTTATTCAGTTTAGCTGTGTAACCCCAAATAACTCTGCTACTCCTCTTCTAATGTTTGAAAATGTCTACCGACAGTATACCCAAGATAATTATTTTCAGAGCTTTCTCTTCAAGTAACCTGATAGTTTTATAAAGTTGCTAAAAATAATCTTTACTGCTGTGTAAAACAGTCTGAGGAGAGGATTTGTTATCTTCTAAAACTTTTTGAGACCTTGGCTCTCAAAATTTTCCTGGAAAGAGTTTGAATGTGACTTATTATGACAGATAATATTGCCAACCTTTCTTAAAATTTCTTTTTCATTTATCTTTTAAACATTAAAAAGAAAAAAAAGAAAGACTGGAAACAATTAAAGTGAGAAAGAGAATTGATGTTAAGAATGTGGGAAAAAAGTTCAGGTTTATGTTAGAGTTGTTTTTTTCAGTTTGCCCTTTTATGCTTAACCGGCGTCTCAAAACAGTACGATACCTTGCGCAGCAGATGTGCTGCATATGTTACCTATATATAGTAAAACGGAGTTGAGGACAGTGTGTCCCAGCTGCAAATTTGCCTGCTTTTGAGGGGTTTGTTACTTTTAACATACTGTAGTATAATCCTTTTCTCCTCTTTGTCTTCTCTTTTTTTTTTGTTTTTGGGGGGGGGGGGTGGTTTGTGAAGAGGCAAATATGAATGAGATTATCAGAGCAGCACATCAGGGTAGAGAGAGACACAGAATGCAGAAGTGGAAGGTTTTTCTTCCCACCCAGGAAACACATTTGGCAGTTAAAAAAACCCCTAAGCTTGAATAAATGCTGCACAAAGAAAGAAAATGTGAAAGGTAACCATCTGGGGGTTTTGTTTGCAATTTTTTTATGGTTTTATGGAAAATAAATAAAATTAAGAAGACCCAGTTCAGTGGCTATTTGAGAGTATGTGGTACATCAAGACTGAAAAAAAATGAGAGAACGTCCTGCTTTGAGATAGAATAGGTTTGTATTTGGACAGGTTTGGTATTTTCAGGGGTTTTTGTGGTGTGGGGTTTTTTTTGTTTGTTTGTTTGTTTGTTTGTGGGGTTTTTTAAAGATAGGGTTAGAGAAGTATATCAGTGAAAGGAAGCTATGCAGACAAAAGTTCTCAATAATTTTATTTTCAGGGAGGTGAGAAGTTCTCTGTGTGGCATCCGCTGTGCTGGGATATACCAAGAGGGGGAGTCTGGCAGTTTTTCTGCCCATAGAAGGTAGCTTTGAAATACCCTCTTTGGTTTGGGGTGATGAAAACAGGAGGTGTGTGTACAGGGAAGTGCACCATTGATAGCATAAAACCTCTACTTTTCCCGACTGAGCAACTTGGAAAAGGAATTAGTAACAGTCTTTCAGCAGCCTTTTTATGACTGCATGTTTTTGTGCCCCAAGAGCACAAGTGAGGAATTATTGACCTTTCTCAGCATTTATCAGCACTACCTGTTCTGGAAGGCAGCACTATAGGCTGATGTGAGTCACATCATACAAAGGTGCATGATTTTTTAGATCTGTTGACTAATATTTATTTTCTTGTTTCTTAGCAGGAATACACTAAATCAAAATTAAAACTGGAATAAAACCAAGGCACACAAAATTAAGATTTTTTAAAAACTGAATTTAAAAGTGGAGGTTGAAAAAAACTGCATGCATTTAGAGGTCAAGGGTTCAATATAGTATTGGTAAGAAAATGCATAAGTGTCTTTAATTTACTAGTCAAAATATAGGTAAAATTATTTTCTTCTTGTATATATTTAAAAATAATCATATGAAGAAAAGAGGCAACACAAGTTTTTGTAATAACGATAACAACAATATTTGTTTTCTGGTAGTATTTACATGTCCCAGTTGGAATTCGTGGCTCAGCTGGGTATGAGTGGCCAACTGTAGTGTACATTCATACAAGTCCAAGCCAGGGATCTGTTCCATTCAGTGTCTGGTTTTAAGCAAAGATTTATTTTGCTCAGAAATTATATCCTCTTACCACTTATAACCCATAGTGATAGAAGGTTCTGTTTAATAACAAAATCCGATTATTTGCTTAAATGTGCTTTTTATGCCTGTTCTAGAAATCCATCACAATATAATGGATCTGCCTATTCATTATGTTTTACCTTTGGCACTACAGCACTTCACAAGTAAATGCTAGTCAGAACAATAGATCTTCCTACTAATTGTTGTTAGTCTTGTGGAAAGCAGTGAGTAACATGTTTGAAACATATCCAAACAGCAAATTTACATATAAATAACCAGAAAAAAATAATGTAATGGATCAATACCTGTTGAACTAATTTCTGAAAGCAGATGCTGTACTAGTGTGTATTTTCACGTGAGTGATTTATTAATTTTGACCGTATGGGGGAAAGTAGAAGGTTGTGCTAATTTGTCAGGTGAAAAATAGTATTTACAGTAGACCAGTATATTCTGGATCTCAGCTTCTTTCTAACCTGCTGCAAGGCTATATGGTATTCCAGCGTCTAAATGTTTAATTGCAGTCACACATGAGGAAAGATGTAGGCCAAATTAAGTGGATCCACAGGACAACAAAGGGAATAACTGAAACTTTAGGAGATACGACCTAGAAAGAAGTACTGAAGGGAGTAGAGTTATTCAGTTTAGAGAAGAGATGACTAGCATGGTAGGAGTTTTCAGTGGGTAAAATTCTGCCTTAGGTGTAACAAACTGTACTTTCTGTAAAGTGTCAGGATGACAAGAAGCAATGAGCACAAACTGTTTGAAGGGAGATTTAAGTTAGACATTAGGAGAAATTGCAGCAAGGCAAATTTGTGCTGTGCATCAGGAAAGACTTGCCAGTGGCAAATATGGTTAAACAATGCAATAGGTGTTCTTGTGAAGTTGTGAAGTTTTACTTTCAGGTTCAAATATTACCTGTTGGAAATAGTATCATAATGTTGACGCAGACAGGTGGATTAGGTGACTTCTTGAAGTCCCTTCAAGACTTATCCTCCAAAACGTGGGCTTGCCTGGAACTTAGAAAGGTGAAGGATATTTAAACATCTGAATTCAGGGCAGCTTTCTGTTGACTGCTGAAGTGAATAGGCTTATGAGAAGACACACTAGGATCTGAAAGTATTCAGGGGACAAATAATACCTCAAGAAAACAACCAGTGTTTTAAGTATTTTCTTAGCTAAATCATACCTCTTGGAGTTGCAGATGTGATGTAAAAAAATAAAAAGGAATAGCAAATCTCATGATTTTTGTAGTTAAAGATCACTCTTTTAAGTGTTCTTTATGTTGCAACCTCTTTAGGACTTGAAGGCATCCTGAAGCAGGGCCTTGCGCTGTTTACACTTCTTCATACACAAAGAGCAGTGCAATTAGAATATTAGTATCATGCACTTTCTGGTATTTCTTGTGGCATGAGGATTTGGGTTAAGGATTGTTGAGCTCTGCCAGTCTCTGGTTACCTCAGCACTGGAGGGCTTATCTCCAGGTGTCCCTGGGGCTGCTCTGACCTCTGGTACGGGCAGCACAGAGGCAGCCCCACCACAGAGCGAGCTGCAGATGGCTGCAGAGAGATTCGCCGTCAGCCTGCGCCTGTTTGGTGCTACTGGTGGTAAGAGCTTTGTGCTTGTTGCTGTCCGTGGTGATGTACACCTTGATGCAATATTGTCTAATTTTTATAATGTCCAATAGCCGAAGGAAAAATAGAAAATTGTGCTGACAGAAGATCAGGAGAACAGGAGAACAGTGGCCATACTGTTAAACAGAGAGAGACAAACCTAGAGGTATACTCTGTTGTTGGAGCAGTGAAGTGTTATACTTCACAACTTCTACTGGGAACAAGTCCTGTCTGGAAGTTGTTCATGTCTCTGGAACAGTTACACACTGCAAGGTTTTTCTACTTAGAGGTGTAAAAGAGCTGGATACTAGTTATTTTTTTTGGACAGCAAATAGGAAATATTTTAGAAGTTATTATATTGCAAGTTAAAATTTCTTTACCTTGGTACACTTGTTTGTCTAAAAGCACTCACATTTTATGTGGTTCTGTGGTGATTACTAATTAATCGTGACAATTATGTTATTATGGTATCTTTTGTACTTTGCTACAGTTTTTATTGTATTAAATTACACGGTTTCCTGCATAATTCAATACAATTTTGTGTCTTCAAGGAAGAAAAAACCAAACTGTTGCTCTGTTATTCAGAGCTGTACATGTTTTGGAGATTTGCATTGTGGATCTGGGAATAGATTTAGCCTCAAGAGAATCAAACAGTTGTTTGAAACGGTCACTGCTTGAGTATCACCTTGCTTACGGCTATGAAGTAATTGAGATTAAACTAAAATGATTGTGAGATGCTTCCTTTTCCTGTGCATCGGCAGTTCCCACTATCTGCTAATGCTTTAAAAGTATTATTTAGTCGTTAAAAAAAAATGGATGTGCTTCTGGGTTCCTCTTTTTTTTCTAGTTTTTACCTTTGTTTTTCTAAATACATGCTGGTAGATGAAGTAAAGTCTTCAGCTTCATTTATTGTGAGAAGATCTTGTAACTGTTTTAAGCATTTTTGTATGCTTGGCTGTTAAACTATATAGATTGTAACAGATGCTGCCTTAACTTATTTTATAGAATTATAATGGATGCTGATGAGTCTTAGCCTCAAGACTTTAAAGTTAAAAATCCCTGTGCTGTGTGTTACTTTTTTATAGTAGTATATAGTAATAGCCCTGCTTTATTGAATCTTGTCAGCTTTCCATTATTTTGATGCATAACTTAGTAAAAGTTTTTGTACTTTAATATTATAAGAAGCTTTGTGTCTTCCCTGAAGACTATAACAATATCAAGAATATATTTTGTCTGTTATTTAGGTAATAAGTGGCATGATTTTCAAGTGGACTAGAAGACCCGAGACCTCTCATTGCCTGTAATTACAGATTGTGTGATAAAACATACGGGTTGAGCATTTTCTTGGCCATGTCCACTTACTAATTTCATGCCGAGGCCCGACAGGTTTATAATTATTACTGTTTAATTCATAGCTAGACAAATATCCATTTGTTCTGATATATATACATTGCTTGCAGTGTTAATTATTTATAAAAAATGCATTGTAGGATTGGTGCATAAATTAGCAGCAGCTTTTCCTTTTTGTTGCACTTCCATGAGCCCAAAAGCATTTCGCAAGCTGCAAAGTAAGTCAACTGTCTCTGGTAACAGCCTTCAGAAAGCAATCTGTAAGGTATCAAAGTCGAAGCAATGTGGTTAGAGAAAATGAGTACACTCTTGATGTTAGGAATAGAATCTTGTAGTTGTTCAAGTTGATGGTGAACTGCTTGCTGTTTTCCCTGAGTTTCACCCCAGTTTTAGCTGTGGTGGGCAGCAAAGGTGCTACTTTAGTATACTTTTGCTTTGGTTTATGGCTTGGGAAAGTGTTGTTTCCCATCTGTAAGACGTGTGAGGTAAAAGACTTTGAAGCTCTTTTCAAAATCTCCCAGTTAAAGCACATACTTCACTGGCCAGGTTCTGCTTCATATTAAGTTCCTTGTCCCGTACTGGGGCACTCCAGCTCCTGGTGACACTGTCTTACTACAGGTAGAATGAGGTTATTTTCCTCCTTCTATTGATGCTAAAAAATAGTATGGCTATTGTGTAACTGCATACTCCAATGCAGTGAATTATTAGTGTTAGTAGTATGTCTTCTCTGTAATTATGCACTGAGGACTTACCTAGAGCCAGAACTGTGCCCTTGTAGTTACTTACAAATCTAGAGACACTTGCAGTTCACAGAAGTACAAGAAGAAGATTGGTAAATTATATGTGAGCAAGTAGTTAAAATAACAGAAGTTATGAACTATCATTTCTCCTCAGTATCTCTTCACAGGCTTAGTGCTTCTCTCCAGCTAGAATTGCCTAATTTCTTCAGTGGTCCTTGTCCACTTCCAGCACGCTCCTTTTACCTTCTGTCATTCATGCTCTCCCAGGTGATGCAGCTTCAGTCTGCAAGCACGTGTTGGAACACAGGCAAAAAGGGCGATAATAAAGGGATCTCTTATGATTCTGAACGTTGTGCTTTTCTTCCCTACTTTCTAGACTCTCTTAGAAAAAAATTACAAATTAGCTTTGGTTGTATGCTTGTATAACTTACATGTATAGCACTGACTGTCCCTCTACCCTTTATGAAATTCTTCCAGTCTGCTTTTTAGGTTAGCATATGGCTGGCCGTATGATCCAGTTCATTGGGCATTAGGGCATTGTGTATTAACTAATGATTTACCATTATTCTGGATTAGTTTTGTTAGAATATGGTCTGAAAATTTTCTTTTCTAGTACTGACAGAGAACTAAGATGAACAAGGAATTTGTGCCCTCTTTATGAATACTTCCTCTTTGTGAGATGGGAATTTTTCACTAGATGACTCAATTGCAAACTTCTAGGCAACTGGTCCCTTAGGAAGCCAGTGCAGATCATAGAATCATGGAATCATGGAATGGTTTGGGTTGGAAGGGACCTTAAAGATCATCTAGTTCCAACCCCCCCGCCCCGACTTGGGCAGGGGCACCTTCCACTAGATGAGGTTGCTTAGATGCTCACACTGGGAAGACCAAGTCAATATAAAGTTAAGGTCATATATTTCCACATGCTTTTTATTGTACTGTTGCCATTTTAAGTTTTATTCTTTGGTTTTGTGACCTCTATCATGGCAAGAATTAAAATGCATTAGATTTATAGTAATTCTTAATATTAAACCCAGTTCATAGAAATTAAGTATGTTTAGTAATTTGTATTACAGTGTAAAATGAATATAAAGTCTCTTTGTGTTACAGGTATTTTAATGAGTAGTTTGAAAATTCTTTTCAGCTCAGAAGTTAAGATTGCAAGCCTCCCTTTTTCAGCAGGCAAATGATAGAAGTCAAATTAAAAGGAATAGCTTGTCTCTCAGATTCATTCTAATTCTATGACTTTCTGACATGATGTTGAAGATGTCAAATCTATCTCTAGGCTTATATAATTCCTTTTCACTGTAACAGGAACTGCAGACACCTGTGCATCTTTAGGCAGGCAGGTTCTTGAATTCAGTAAAGCTGTCCAGTACTAGAGTGGCATGTCAAAACACAATTTTCTTCCTAAGAAAACAGAGCAATCATATTTTCTTCAGATTTTTTTAGAAGAAAAGAACACAGTAAAATGTCAATGGAATTAGCACTAAAAAGAGCAAGAAAATGACTGCAATTTGCAGCATACTTTCATTTTATAGTAGTTTGTAATTATAAAAGCCAAACAGATAAACTTTTGCCATAGAGCTGCTCATTTGTATGATTGTTTTCTCCTGCATTTGTTTATGATTTAAAAGTGGTCAAGGTTAAGCAGAGATGTGCTTACTAACTGTGATTTAGTTGTGACTTCTTCTCAATATGGCTTCATCTTTTAATATAAACTGTAGCCATTTACAGTAAAAGGAGCTATTTGGAATCCATTTATGAGAAAAGATTATGTACAAGCACAAAGGAAACAAAGAGCTTGTAATGAAACCTCACTGTTAATTTACATTTTTGAAAAAACAAAAAGTTACCATAGTAAAATATAGGTTGCAAAAATTTTGTAAATCTGATGTATTAGACTGAGGAAACTCTTAAAATGCATGACATGTTTCTCAAGTTTTGTGAATAAGAAGGAGCATAGTTCTGTGCATTTGTGCAAAACATAATAAAATATGAAGGCTTTGGTAAGTTATGCAAACCAAGCCTTTTCCAATCAGCTTTCTAATTATGTTGTTCCTAAGATAATTGTTTCATTTTTTTTCCTAAAAAATAGTAAAACATATAGGTGTTTTTCAGTATAAGAATTTGTTGCAGCTCTCTTGCTGTTCAGCAGCTGTGCATTTGATATTGGTGATTTTTAAACATGCAGGGCAGTATATTCTGTCTTTTCTCATATCTTTCTTTTAAATTCTATTTAATTCACTAATTCTTTTTTCTAGAACAAACTTACCAATAATATTTTCTGTATGAATCAGAGCTTTGGTAAACGGACCAAAAGATAGAGTTAATAGTGAGATCTGTTTCTGCTACTTTAAAAGGCCAGGTTTAGTACTGTGCAGTATGAGTATTGTAAACTCTAGTTTTGAGTGCCATGGACTGCTCTGTTAGCTTTCTAACTCCATGTGCAGCCACATTGAGCAAATTGCTTTTATGGAGCAATTTGCAGGGTCAGTTGTTTAACTAGTTAATTTACTGCATATCTCAAGTCCCAGCGGACAGCCAGTGTTTATTTTCATTGCTATTTATATATTTTGTACTTCTTAAGAAATATGTAAGAAGTAATGTTTGCCCCCAATCATCATGTAATGCTTTCTCAATACCGGTGTGTTGGATGGAGCTCTACTGATGATGGCCAGTGACCTTTTTACTCATGGGACATCTGAGCTATTTAACTTTTTAAGGTGAAGTTTTTCCTGATACATGAAACAATTGAGTGTTATAGCTTGAATAATTCTTCCATACTAGTATGTTAGATTTTAAAATAGGTCTCACTTTTGATTATTTGAAATTGCTTGTCAATAGGCAGCACTAAGGTATTCCATCATTTTTCCGCTCTATTGCAGATCTTTTTTTTCCATTATAAATTATTAGTAATTTTTTTTTAAGTAACATTTAAGTTCTTTTCTGTAGAAAATAGAAAATAAGTCAAAAGCCCACAGCAGAACTGAGTACACCAAAACAATTGCTCTGCTTTAAGACCTCTGATGATGTAGATTCTACAGCTTTCCTGGATTTTCATGCTGCATTTATGTATTATGGCTGCATTTACTCTGAGTGGTTGCTGTGGTATCAATCATTTTGTCATGTGGGAAAGCTGGAGCAGAAAACAGAGCACTTTGAAATCCTAACATACTTAACCCAATTAAATCATAAAGATAGTACTTTATTTATGATTGCTGGGTTGCAGTTGCAGAATGTGGTGAACAGCAAATCAAAAAGCAGTGTTCACCCCCTGCCAGAGAAGAGGGAGGACCTGCTGAGGACACTGAGGGTCAGCGATGAGGTGTGGCATCCCTAACTAGGGAGACGGTGCTGCGACAATTCTGCTCCCTCATTTTATTTCCTTGCCTCCTGCCCCTGAGGGGGCTGCAGCCATTTTTTTGTACCTGCTTGTGGCCACCTTTGTGTTTGCACCTCAAAGAAGGGTGTTTTACATATGTGAGACAGATACATGTTCCTTATTTCCTTGTTGTGCTGTTTCTATCAAAATTCTAAAGCTGCATTCCTTCAGTAAGCAGTAACTGACTGTGATTTGTGTTCACACCCCCTGTCTTTGCCATCATCCCGTGCCTACCCTCTGGGGAGGCCCTACTCCATATCACTGCAGCATCAAAATGGCTTCTGGTGCTGCCCTCAGTGCTCTTCCCCTCTTTTTTCCAACATATCCCATGTCAACAGACCACTAGTGTTTTTAGAGTTGTCCAAGGATTGCTACTGAATGACATTTCAGAGTTTTTAAATGCAGAGTCCGTGCATGTTGCTGTTTAGGAGTAGTATCCATGAAGCTCTTGACCACCTGCCATGGTTGCCCAAGACTTGCGGTATGTCTTGGGAGCACAGTTTGTAACAATGCATTCAATATTGTGACTGATGTCTTTCTTGTGTTGCTTTGCAACACAGGTAAGGCAGAATTTTTATTGATTTTTTTTCCTGTTTTACAAATAGGTGAGTTCCTCTTTATTTGAGGTAGAGAAGGCATTCAAAGAAGCAGACCTTGCTCTCAGCAGTACGATTTCTGACAGTTTTGAAGGAGGTCACTGACCAACCTCTGTTCGATGGGAGAAGGCTGGGAAATAGTAGGATAAAAAGTCAGGTTTAAAATCAATTTTTATATAAACATTTGGTTTTGGAAGTGTTTAGGACACACAGTTGCTGCTGTTGTCAATCTTGAACGTTTTTAAAAATCATCCATCGCTAATTGCTACTCTGCAAAGTCTAACTTTGTTTTCTAAAGTCGTGGCTAATTTATAGCTTATTTCTTTATGATGGAGATGGTAATTAAGTTGTACATTAGAGTGCAAAATCTATTAGGAACAACTCCTTGCATGCACTAAACTAACATCCATCTTCTGCATTTTTGTGTGTCGGGGCGCTGTAAGGGCCGTCGGCTCCTTGGGGTTGGGGTGCCAGGAGCACCGGGGCTCCCCAGGAGACCCATCTGGGCAGGGCCCCGCAGGAAGGGCCCATCCCACCCTGTCCAGGAGCAGGGCACCTGGGGGCACTAGGGCAGCCCCAGCCCCGGGCATCAGCCTCCCTGGGGTCAGGGACAGGCCGAGGCCAGGCCAGGCCATGGGCCTGTGGGTGGGTCCAGCTTGGCAGGGCCCGTGGCTGGGCAGGGCAGGGCTGTGGGGAGCTGGATGGAGATCGGCCCTGCTGGGGCAGGTGGGGTGGGGGCTGACAGCCCTGGCAGGGCTGGAATGTGGTCCTGGGCCATGGGCAGGGTGTGCCAGGCAGGGATGTTAGTGCCTGCAGGGCCTTGACAGTGTATCTGCTTTTGTGGATGATCCAGTAAGAAAGTCACTTAAAAGTCTTATAAATGCAGGGTGAGAATACCAGCGTGTGTTGACACACAGATTTATTTTGCCTGTTGTGTAGCAGACATATACTTCTGTTTTAAAGACGCCGTACATTACTTTATGGATGTGGTAATGGGTCCTGGACAAGCTTGATCTGGACTGGCAGCTGAAGAGAACTCGAGTCCTGTGCTTAGGATGATTGATACGGCGCTGCTTGATGTCAGTCCTTCAGGGAAACAGAAACTGTGCTGCTGAAAACACCACTTCTTCAGAGGGCTAGAACAGGGATCTGAAACAGGAGGGGTAATACTGAATTGAACTGTATTGAACTTCCTCTGAGTCATCACTGATGTATCGGTTAGGTCCTCTGCTCTAAGCTGCATACAATAACAAATTAGTTTCGTTGTAGTAGTATCCGAAAGTTTTTTAAAGGCACAAAGTTGTCTTCTGTGGGTGTGAGTTTGTGAAGTGTCTTGGGATACTCAAAAGGCAACACTGCAGATACTTTTAAACTAGTATTTTCGTCTCCTGTCCAGTTTCTGTTCTTCCACCTGATACTCAGACATTGAGCAACATTGAATATGGGACATCATAGTTGGCCTGGCTGACCTGCAGCAATGGACTGCATTAGCTGACATGGAGTTTAGGAATCATTGTAGTTATCACACAGAAGGAGACACTCAGTAGTAATGAAAAGGTGTTGTTATTCACAGTAATTTTAGAACAATTTGTAGAAATCACAAGCAAGCTATGCATGATTAAATTGCTTTTTCCTCTCTTTATATTGCTTATTATGATGTTACAACAGTATGACTTGCATCCCCACAAGTAAAATAATACTTTACTGTATTTGTGAATGTGATAGAGTAGCTCATATTTTAGATATTGTCATGCTTGAATCATATAAAAACACACTGACTCATTTAAACTGCAGTAATACAAAGTGCCTGTTGTATTCCTGTATGTAAAAGATGGGCTGCTATGTCAAACCGACATTGTCCTTCTGTGGGATAATTTCTGTAGTCTGCAATTATGATTTCTCATCTCAAATGACGTTTGATAACACTATGATGTGCTGATGGTAAATCAGTAACCAGAACTCTTTTCTAACCAATCCAGCTAGAACAGTGTGTACTCTTTTTAAATTATGAAAGTATCTCAGAAGGTCTCTGTGTACAGATATGTGCAGTGAATCTTTGCTGGTGAAGTAGTTGTCTTTCCCTCACCCCTCCGCTACGAAGGCTTTACTTTGTGTTTCGTTTGGATCACAATCCCAGCTATCCTGGAGCTTTGTGAAGCTTAGGTACAGTTCTGAGCCTTGACAGGCTTAAATGCACGTTCCTGAATGGCAGTCTGACCAAATTTGTTCTAGCTGCAAGAGTGACTGCTTGCAGCAGAGTGAATGTGCTGTACTTGTAAGAGAGCTTGCACACGTGTTCATTTGCATCTGTCTATGGAACGTGCCTTTGATTTTCGGTTGTGTATAATGACTGCAATTTGGATTTTGGATGAAAATAGGAAATGCTGTGACCACATAAATGGTATACTTATTGAATCTTTAGTTCAAACAAGTGGTGAAAGGTTTACTTATATTTTGGAACCCATGCTTTTCATATTCTATGCAGGCAGAAACATTCTTGATTATATATCCTTAATGTTCGGCATCATGAAAATTGAGTAAACATGTTTAAAGTGGATGTTTGTGTTCTGTGGTATGAGGTGTACATATACCATGGATATGAAGGTGAAGAACATTTCATAAATACAGTATGCAAGGGACTTGTATATTCTGACTAAATGCTTATTAGCATATGTCATTAGTTTTAAGGAGCTTTGTTTTTCAAAGGTTTGTAACAAGAGGTGGAAGATGGAGAATAATTATATCCCTGTCAGGTAGTCAAAGACGATTGCTGCCTATCAGTTAGTAACACTAAATTCTGAGCTCGCAGACTGAAACATTTGTTGGCATAAAGTCGCTTCAGCCCTAACTATATGTATTACATGTTTCCTTACAAATGAAAAGTTAATAGTGTTAAACACTGTAGGTCCCAGTAGTCTTTTGATCAGCTCAGCAACTGTTCTGTTGCTCAAGTCCTTTTGCTCTTTTTCCCCTTCCCAGCTTTTATTAATCTAATTAAATTTTTTCAAGTTTAAGTACCTAAACTTCAATCATAGACCATGATAATCAACTACATTATATTCTGTCTATAAACTGAGTTTGTGGTATTTTTTTTCGCCCATTACCACTATCATGGACTGATTCAAAATTTAATTGCTTTTGTTACTGGAAATCTAATTTATTTCAGCCTTATTTACTTGTAGCATGTATCCATTTGTTATTTTGCACTTTCCTTCCTTCCAGTGTTTATCCTTGCTGAAAGTATGAGTAGGATCATATTCCTTCTTAGCCTTTGTTTTGCCACACTAAACAAAAAAAAAAATTGTCATTACTTCAGAATGTGCACTTGCAGTTCTCCTAATCATGTCATTACTTCTTTCCCACGCATACAGTGGCTTGAACAGTTACGACCTGAATTTTAACTGTCTTGCAGTGGCATTGAGCACTAATGTTTATACTTGCCTCCCTCTTTTTAGCAGTACCTCTCCTGTTCCCATTTGTAAGGAGAGCAGTTTTCCTTTCACAGCCTCAGAACAGTGATAGCATACAGTTAATCTGTCATCAGTTCATCTTTTTAGTCCTTTTTTCTCCTCTGTCATTTCCAACCAGTAAATTCCCAAATTTTTTATTTAAATTATTTTTAGTTCCTGCCTACTTGGCTTTCCATTTCATTGTTCTCATCCCACTTCTGTTAAACCCATCATCAGAAAGGCATTCAGTTTCTTCCTATGTTGTATTTTGAGCTCTTTCTGTATTAACAATGCCTGTGAAATTTCTGTGTCAGAATTCTTTTGAGCTTCTAATTTAGATGTACAATAAAAAGAATTCAGTATTTGCCATAACATTTTATTTTGCACATAAAAAAGTGCTGGGCCAAAAAGCAAGATTTAAGATGTGGTATGGATTTAAGCTGGCATTTGGAGGTTAGATTTCCAAATTAAAACTAGTGCTTGCGTCTCTGAAGACTTGATCAAAAATCATATAGGCTTGTATAGCTAGCTCCTTTATAGGACTTGTATCTTGCACAATAATATTCCAGGCCTTCATGATTAAATTAGGAAAACATGAAACATGTCATGTTCTTTCTTTCTTTCTTCTTTTTTTTTTTTTTTTTTTTTTTTTTTTTTTAACAGAACTGAACTCATAGTGGTTGGCTTAGCTATGGCAATTAATATTTAATGAATCACCTCTAATTTTGTACTCTGTCTTCCTTTTTGTAGCTGTAAAACCACTCAAAATGTGTGTTTTTTTCATTAGTTGGTTTAGGAATTACTTTAGAAGAATTACTGGGGTTATTTGTTCTCTGACAGTTGCACAACAATTTTTGTTTCTTGATACCTCCTGTTTGAGAAATATAGTTTGGAATTGCTATGGCTTTTATGTCTACAAAGAAAAGCTTAGTGTCTTGCAAATTTGACTGCATATTTTCCACTGTACTAGGGATGTGGGCTTTTCAAGTTGGTTATGTGTTTATAAGTATTTTTACTTATGATCAGGCTGTAGGAGAGGAATAATTTCAGAGTTCCTTGTGTTTTTTTAAATTTATGAACCTCTGAAATTAGGAGCCCCAAAAGACCTTACTGAATAGAGTGGAAATTATTAAACATAAATTGCAACAGAAAAGCTTTGGATTTTGGTCATGAAATAACTGTATTGATTTAAAACAAAAAACAAAACAAAACAAACAAACAAAAAACCCCCTTTGTTAGTAATTGAATAGGTGAAATTAGATCCCCAAATACATATTGTTTCATGAAGAGGATTGCTCCACATTGCTCAGCTCTTTGATTTGTGAAAGAACATCTCAACTTTCTCTTTCAGAGGAGCATAAGTGTCTGCAAATACTAACATTTTACTGTCTTTGGAGTGGAAGATTAGTGCAGTTGTATGGTGTGAAACTCTAGTTTCCATTTTTTATAGGAACCAGGTGCCTGACTTAATTTCACTGAAAGGTTAACAGAAGTTCATCATTCTTTTAGGTGAACCATGACTCAGCTTTAAACCAAACCATGTGTTGAGGAAGAGTTTCTGATGCTATTCAACACCAGCATAAACTGGATGGTTTGAGATCCTGAGATGTCTAATCCTGAAATTCACTGCAGAATATAGGTCTATGAACTCATATGAACTGCAATGAGCAAAGCAAAAACATTGTTTTAATGTAAGCTGTTTTCCTTCTCTAATTCTCTCATGCAGTACGTCCTTTATCGTATGGACCAATCTCAGAATTCTGTCCTGGTCCCTTGTGTCAGAGTGATGAAAGTGTTACCTCCTGCTGGCCCTTTCCTTGTATCATTTGCCCTCAGGAGGATTTCAGAGGCATGTGCTTTATAAATGGCATCTTTTATCTTCTTCTGAAAAATGTTAATACACTTTTAAAAGGAACACTCTTAACACATTTACAGCACAGTGCAAACTATAAACTTGATTTATATGGAAGTACATATTTTACTGGAGAAGGCAGTGTACCCTAGCTACCTATAATCTGACTGTAAATTTACAGGGGGTTTTTAATACTACAAACTAAACTAGCATTGCGATTTTCTGAAAATGCAGTATTTTGGCTGAGTTGTGTGACCTCCTTTCATCTGTAAATACATCAGTATTTACATTGCTTCACAGTAATCGCTGATTAAGGATTTCTATTTTAGGCTGTGATTTTTTACTGTAATGAATGTTTCTCAAATACTGCAGCAAAAGCTGGAGATATGCTTTTCAAACAGAGTTTTTTTCTGTTGAAACCTTTGAAGAAAAAAAAAAAAAGTAAAACTGTTACAGAATTTAAACCCTGCAAGTGTGATTTGTATATGCTATGACTTTTTCATTATTTACTAACTTGAGATGATACAAATCTTATCCTTGGAATCAAAATATTCTGCTCAGTGGCTGCAGCAGTAGCAGCAGTTAGCAAGTAGTGAGTTCAGCTGACAAGATTCTGGCTTGTGTTTCTTTGACACAAACATAGCTCATAGAAAATGGATACATAGACTAATTCTGGCAGGAGTAGTAAGAGCTCACAAAGGAGGAAGTTCTACGCAGGTTGGAGAGCTGTGCAACTGATCTAAACACTGCTCATCTGAGTCACCAGACAGGCTGGGTTAAAATTCCTCAAATGTAAATGAGATTTATCAGTTTCAACAAGCAAACCTGCAGAACTTGATAAATGTCTACAAAAGACATTTTAAAATATAGCTAGAAAGCTTTCTTGGCCTGAAATTCAACCAGCTTTGAACTTGTCTATATACTGTTTAATTAATGTCTTTGTGGACCAACATTAAAATAGTACTGTGCTCTAATCCTCTAAGAAGTAAGGCTGTCTCGAACTACAGCTGAATTACGTGCTGCATAAATTAAAATTTGCAGTGCACAGTATCTTTCTGAAGCTTTAGGTTGTGTGATTATGCAAAAATAGAAAAGTATGAAAATAGACGTTTCTATATAATCATGACTGTGCTGTTATCTTCCATTTTTTTGAACATTTAAATCCATTTCCACTTAGAATTAGCATATTTTCATTCAATTATTTCATCTATTACTGTTTAGAAGAACATGCTCCACAGTGTGTGTTGTGCATCTGGATTTTTTTTTTTTCTAAATTGAGCATGCTTCATAGAAGGAAAAAAGTCATTTATTGCAACATATCATTAATTTTCTCAATTTACTCTGCTTCTGGGTGAATAGAATAGGGGTTTCAATGTAGTGTAAACTAATTCTAGTCTGAAGAAAGTGATATTAACACAAATGACATGTTATTAAATAAGAAATATTACCTAATACTCAGTGTATTTAGTCTATACAGGACTAGGCTTTGAATAGGTTTCGAATATACCTGGCATATTAACACCGCATGTCGAGCAGAAGGAGGGTAAGGTTGCCCTTCAGAGATGGGGGTTAATTTAATCTAAACTGTCTGATGGTCTTCAGTTCAGCAGCTCCATTTTGCCTGATGGAAGAGCAGAGGTGGGCCATCACCCTGTCCCCTTTCTGTCCCTGCCCCGTCCCTGTCCCAGCACAGATGGGTTCATGGTAGGCTGGCTCACGCAGCCGCACCGCTCCCAGGGAAGCAGGCAGCCAGAGCAAAGGGCTGCTGTGCCTATAGTCTGCAGCAAAACGTCAGCAGGTAGAAAAAAAACCAAACAGCATGTAAATCTGCTTTGTTACTATGAAATCAATAGGGTTAGAGATTCTCCTCCCCTGGATGGTTCCTTTTATTTGATGGTAAACTGTAAAAACTGACTCCAGGATATTAGACTGAGATTATCCTCCTTCATTTAATTGTCATAGAAAAGCTAACTTCAGTCCCAGTGAACCCAGGTATCCAGGGTCTTCCATGCAGGGGACAAGAACCTTGATTACTGCTCTAGACTACAGAGGTCCGTTTACCATGGCCTCTGTGCTCCTCCTGCCAGGGACTCAGACTGGCAGGGCAGCTGCTAAGATGCAAGCAAATAAACCATCAATTGCCTGGAAAATCTGAAAGAATTGCTGGCATCCCAGGTTCCTCTGTACTACACAGGAAGGATGATGCACATGGGGAAGGATCTTTCTATACAGAGATCTAAAATGGAATAACCTGCGAATGGTACCTATTTACTCTTTGAAAAACAAAAGTTTTCACAGACACCAGTATCAGGCAAAGAAAGGCACTTTGTTGTTATTTTTGCTATTTTGATGTCTGTTTTTGGAAAGTATGAACTAGTAGATTCATTTATCCGTGAATATAGTGGTAGGAAGACATGAGCCTTTGCATCTGTTTTTAAGAGTCCACCTGTGCACACACCAACGCAGTGATTCGTATGCTGACCTTAATTCATAATACAGTGCCCCTTGACAGCGTGCCAGCTGTGAACATGCACATGAAGTATAACAGGATCCGTCCTTGTGTGCTGTCATGAAAATACAAAGCTTATCAGCCTTCTTTTAGTCACCTTTGCCTTGTCAGGTACTGTAAACAAGGGTATTCAATGTCATGAAGTATATGGAAGATACTGATACTATCCGTCAGCAAGATCTTACTGGTTCATGTTGGATTGGAATACTAATTGCGTATAATGCAACCAATTGGAGAGAGTGAGGCAGAGTTTGTCATCATCCTTTTAAACCAGACCTCACAGACAACTTCACTGTATACACATGAAATGGTAGTTATCTTTTCATTAGATAGAAATAGGATTAGAAGTTGTCGGAATGGAGTGTTGCCAGTTTTCACCTTCTTATTTTACCCTTGGTTTTCAATCTAAGAATGGAGGGAGCCGTGTTGTTTTTAAATTGTTTAAAAAACAGATTTCCACTAAAAAATTCCAGATGAAAATGCTTGCTAACCAAATTAGACCAGCAGATAACTTGGTTTACACCTATTTGATTTCAATGGAAGGTAAGAATGTAGTTTTTTCAGTAAATGGCCCATTTGGAGAAAAGGCTTTTGTAATTTGGAATGGAATATTTTCTGAACTGGAAAGAAAAGGAGGGGACTAATATCACAAACAACTGCAATATTGTCATTGCCAAGAAGCAGGAACAGTCTTTTGTCCAAAACGTAGTAATTTATCGTCCTTTTCTTGGATATCCATTGTAGGAAACAGTCTGGTGGACATATGGGGACCACAGCCACCTTTCTGCGCTACGGTTTAGTGTAGGGACAGTGTCCTGTCCAGCTTTCAGCTCAAAGTAGCCAGAATAATGTAACAAAGTGATTGGTTTACCATTTGCCATGGTTGTGTGTCTGTCTGGGCAACCTTCTTGTTAGGGCTGCATGTCCTGCCCTGCAGCACTCCAGTAGCTTTACCTCAGGGGTAGCCCTACTTTGAGAGTATATCTTCAGGACTGTGTGCAGTACCACCCCCAAGCCAGATTATGCAACTTGGTAAAACTACTGCTTTTAATTTTTTTGAGAGATTGGTGCCAGTTTATGTTGCTCAAAGTAGGGATTTGTACGTGTGAAGGCTGCACGGTAGCATCCAGCATGCAGGTATTTTTGTTTCATGAAGAAGTCCCATTTTTTATGTATGGACATGGGCTTGTAAGGAAGCTGGAGGAGGAAGAAGAGGTCCTCTGCTTCTCAGAGCTTTAACAAAGGCAGTGTTGAATTCTCACTGTTGTGTCATGTACAAAAGTGACTTCAAAGCTCTTCCTGTATTGCAAGGATGTGCATCAATCCCTCAGTTCCTGCTTCTCTGCTTAGTTGAGCTGTATCTGGCACCTAAAAACTCTACTTGTGTTTAACTTTTGGGTTTCATTGAAGCTGAAAATATATCTAGAAAAATACAATCAGTAACCTTACATATTTTTTTCTTTTTGCCTAGTAAGCACTGAATTACAAGTTTGTTTCTTTCCCTAACATTATTTCATGTGATTATGATGTTTTACATTAGTTATGGTCTGCAGATTGATAAGAACAATGTTAGTGTCACCAAAGGCTCTGCCCTAAAAATGGACAGATATACCACGCTAAAAGGAAGACAAAGGCAAGGCATGGGCAAATCAGTTAAACTGTTACTGCCTTGGATATCTGAATAAGGAGGTCAAAAACAGCACAGAAAAGGAAGCATCTGTGTTCAAAGAGACAGGTGAGACCAGCCCATATATTCTGTATTTAAAAAGAAAAAGAGTATCCGGTATTTCATCACTGATTTCTGCTCCTAGTTGAAGTGTTAGCTGCAGTTTGGCACTACACTGAAGTTATTTGTTTGTAAGATCAGTCCCTCACTGTCAAAAAGGGGAAAGAGACTTAGGCTTTCAAATCTTGCAAAACCAAACCAAACCAGAACTAAAAATAGATGAGTAATACTCATACTATGATATACTAAGGTATATCATAGAATCATGGAATGTCTTGGGTTGTAAGGGACCTTAAAGATCATCTAGTTCCAACGCCACTGCCATGGACAGGGGCACCTTCCACTAGACCGGATTTCTCAAAGCCTCGTCCAGCCTGGCCTTGAACACCTCCAGGGATGGGGCATCCACAGCTTCTCTGGGCAGCCTGTTCGAGTGTCTCACCACCCTCACAGTAAAGAACTTTTTCCTTATAAGAAGGAAGATATCCTCCTAATATCTAATCTAAATCTACCCTCTTTCAGTTTAAAGCCATTACCCCTTGTCCTGTCGCTACACTCCCTGATGAAGAGTGTCTCCCCATCTCTCCTGTATCCCCCTTTAAGTACTGGAAGGCTGCTATAAGGTCTTCTCGGAGCCTTCTCTTCTGCAGGCTGAACAACCCCAACTCCCTCAGCCAGTCCTCGTACAGGAGGTGCTCCAGCCCTCTGATGATCTTTGTGGCTCTCCTCTGGACTTGCTCCAACAGGTCCATGTCATTCCTGTGTTGAGGATTCCAGAGCTGGATGCAGTACTGCAGGTACTCAGAAGAGTGGAGTAGAGGGGGAGAATCTCCTCTCTTGACCTGCTGGTCACTCTTCTTTTGATGCAGCCCAGGACACTGTTGGCCTTCTGGGCTGCAAGCACCCATTGCTGGGTCATGTTGAACTTCTCCTCTACCATCACCCCCAAGTCCTTCTCCTCAGACCTGCTCTCAATCCATTCTCTGCCCAGCTTGTGTTTGTGCTTGGGGTTGCCCTGACCCAGGTGCAGGACCTTGCACTTGTTTTTGTTGAACTTCATGAGGTTTGCATGGGCCCACCTCTGAAGCCTGTCAAGGTCCCTCTGGATGGCATCCCTTCCCTCCAGCGTGTCG
>NW_010128651.1:1227-31351 GCF_000699245.1 Pterocles gutturalis | reverse complement strand
GGTGTGGGCAAGCTTGCTGAGGATGCACTTGATCCCACTGTCCATGTCTCCCACAAAAATGTGAATCAACACTGGTCCCAGTACTGATCCCTGAGGAACCCCACTCGTCACTGGTCTCCACTTGGACATTGAGTCATTGACCACAACTCTTTGGGTGCGACCATCCAGCCAATTACTTATCCACTGTGTGGTCCAACTGTCAAATCCATGTCTCCAATTTAGAGAGTAGAATGTCATGTGGGACAGCATCGAATGCTTTGCACAAGTCTACGTAAGTGACATCTGTTGCTCTTCCCATATCCACCAATGCTGTAGCCCCATTGTAGAAGGCTGATAAATTTGTCAGGCGCGATTTTCCCTTGGTGAAGCCATGTTGGCTGTCACCAATCACCTCCTTGTTTTCCATGTGCTTCAGCAGAATTTCCAGGAGGATTTGCTCCATAATCTTGCTGGGCACAGAGGTGAGACTGTCTGGGCAGTCTCACCCCCTGTAACTCCCTCTATAGATAGAATATCTCAATTCTTTTAGATAGGCAAACCTCTCTGTTGTTGTGGTTTTTGTTTTTTGTGGGGGCATTTTTGTTTGTTTGTTTGTTTGTTTTTTTCATAGAGTAAAAAAAAAAAAAAAAAGGGTTGGGGACTTTAAGCATTGTTGTACTCCACATGATAATTTTCATATTATATGCACTTACAGATTTTTTTCATCAGCTTGATGAAACAGAATGATTGCACCAGTGCTTACTTTGTAGTTTCAGTGAAATGTGTACAAGAAGAATTGGGCATATTGATGAAGTCTTGCTGTTAGCAAGAAATAACTTTATCTGATAGAATGATTTTTAACTATAATACTGTGTTGTTTTGTTTTGTTGTGTTTTTAATACATGATTCTTTATTACAAATATTTGAAGAAAAAGTCTTGGTTTTAAGGGATTGGGCTTTGAATATATTAATTTTGCCTGTTTTATAAGTTTAAGCCTTATTGGTTAATGCACAGTACAGTGCATTTGGACCCACTGCTGAGAAGTTCATAAATATTTCACGTGTGGCACCATCATGAGACCTTGTGTATGAGTCCAGGTAACTTAGAGGTTGTTCTGTTTCTCACAGCCTTCTTGGAAGAATGTGTTAGGTCAGTGAGTGTCAACATTACATACTGCGCTTTGTCCTTCCTTCCTTCTGACTCATCTGATGTTAAAGGAGGACTTAGATTGGACTGGGTCTAGGGTTTCCCCATGTGTAAGCAGCGAGAATAATTAAACAGGCTTAGTTAATTAGTATTTGCAAGTTGTTCAGACCTTACAGTGATAAGGTCCATAAAAATGCCAAGATATAAAATAAAAATTATTTACTTGAAGGCCATAATCCTTTCTGTCCTTTGTCAACATTTGTCTTATGTAGACTGTTATGGTTTCATAGCAATATACTGTCTTTCTGCAGCACTTATCTTTTGGAGAATTCAGAATACTTTCTAATGAATGAACTAATTTTCACAATATCTTTTGAGATTGGTGTAGGGTTTTTTCTTTATTATAACACTTTGAGAGCTTAAACGACAATATATGCAAGTGAGTTGTCCATGCGTGGTCTGTGCAGAGCTAATAAGAGAACACTGGCCTATTGAAACTGTCGCCCTCTGATTTTACTCTTTTGCCTTGACTTGTGAGGAGAGAAATTAGTGGTATCAGGTGGATGCACTTCTAGCAAAGAAAGTGTAAGGAGCACTGGAGCATGGGGAATGCATGTGCAGTTAGAGGTTCACCTAGAATTTGTGGTTGTGCTTGTTTTGTTTACTTAGAAGTACAGCCTAAAAGTCTATAATGCCAGTGATAGTGTCTCATGCTGGAGTGTTTGTTCAGCATTCAGATTCATAGGTTCTGTGGAATGGTTCAGATATGTCTTTACTGGAAGTCACACTTTCAGAGTGCCACCAGTCCTACAAGACTTAGTATAAGCTTATCTCAGGTGTGCTGTTCTTGTTGTACTTTTACTCTATACAACCCTTGAGACCTTGTACAGTTCTCAGGAGATCTGATTATCGCTGCAGCTCGGAATCCTCTTGACTATTACAACCTTAATGTAAACCAAACTAGTATTAACAATGAAAGAAAATGGCAGGAGGTGGAGCCGGAATGCCCATTTATCTCATGAGTCATGCTGATCTCTCAAGAGGCTGGCACAGAACTGTAAAACTTTGTATTACAGGCTGTCCATATTGCCAATAAACCCTGTGGGATCAGACATGAGATAAGCACCCATCAACTGTTAATTTTCAAATGTGCAAGATAACCTTTGTGGCTCTTTGTGGTGGATTGCCCTTGACATGAGGGGGGTTGCACATGTGTTTCCAGTTCTGAATTGGAGCCCAGAAGCAGAAAGGAGTTGTGCTCTGGAAAGTTGCCGTAACCAGGCTCATGCTGTTCTCTAGCACAGCAGTTCTGCAGAGAGTCCGCATGGTTATTGTTGTCATTGCAGCTCATCCTCTACATAATACTTTTCCCCTGGTTGGTGTCTCAGGAATCATGACAGCCTTTCTGGAGGCATTGCAGAGATAGCTGTGACAACACCATGTCTACTTCATGACCTTATTGATCACTGACAGTGTCTTCTACCTGTCAGTAGGGGGAAGGAAGGGCAGCATGGTCTGTGCTAATCCTGGTTCTGCATCTGAAAAAATTGCCTGTTGGAAACCTGGTGCAGGGCTGGCTTTCCTTGCTGTGTTTGCTTGTGTTTTTATGTCCCAGAATTCTGGTATTTTTTTCTCCAGGGACATAGATGAAATTAACATACACCATGTGAGCTTACCTACCTCCTTTGCTAATATTGTTTAACTGACAAAATTCTGATGAGTTATGGTGTTCACAAGACCTTGAGCCACATCCTCAGCTCTTGCTGGGTGCCCAGAGATGGAGCCTCTGACAGCTGAAGGTTTGCTTTGAAAAGAGTTCAGCCCACCCTGCCCTGAGAAGATACCAACCCTTTTATTGGAGTTAACAAAAATGACATTTTCCAAGGACCTTCCAAGCAAATGCTTCCACTCCTTTCCCACTGCTGCTGCTTTGACTATTGTAGCTACTGCTGGTATAAGGAGCTTCCTCGGTCCCTGTTTGCATGCTTTCCCTGTCCCATAGGCTCTGGATAGGCTAGTGTGTGAAGTGTACTGTCAGCAGTAAGAGGAGAAATAAAAATGACTGTGGCCTAGGCAGGACGTGGGCATGGAGCTCACTTCAGTGCTCGGCTCCGTGTGTTGGATCACTGGAAGTGCTGGAGTATTCCCAGGTGCTTGTTAGATGGACACTGCCATTACTCTAATTGTGATCTGCCTTGGTGTTCCCCCTATAGTAATGGTTTCTGTGGCCTGGTGGAAGTACCCCTACTCCTCTTCATATCAGGCAGGTTCTGTGTGATTTTGTGGTGGCACATCCTGGGTGGTCTTCCAGTGCGGAGGAAGCAAGGGCAGCATGGTCTGTGCTAATCCTGGTTCTGCATCTGAAAAAAATTGCCTGTAGGAAACCTGGTGCAGGGCTGGCTTTCCTTGCTGTGTTCGGTTGTGTGCTTTGATTGACTGGGAGGTTCTGCCGTGCTTACATCCCAGTTTTTGCTGGATAAATGTGGTTTGCCTGTGCAGGCCGAAAATGTTGGTTGCACAGGATGTGGCAGAGAGCATATGGGGTGAACGGATGGTGTTCTCTCCAGGGCTTTAAGGACATGTTAGTTGGAGACAAGGCTGAATCTTGGAGGTGGGCAATCTCCTGCAGATGCTCTGCAGCTAGGCGGTGTGCGCAGCTGGAGATTTGCTCTTGTGGTTGCCTTTGAAAATGCTCCTGGAGAGCAGTGTATATGCAGGCCATAGAGCTAAGTATGTGTTAAGTGGAGGGCAGAACAAAGAAAGAAGTGAAGTGGATATTAATGCATAAGGATGGAGGTAAAGAAGAGCAAGAGGAAGATTATGCCATTGTTTGAGATTAATATGAAAAGCTCTGCCAAGTCAGTCTTTTATTTGTCTGTCCCTCAAGAGTTAAAGGATACTAAAATTCATGTATAATACCATCTGCTTTACAACTGAATACTTAATATTTTTATGAGGCAGCCAGTACTTTCAAGCAGTATTACATTTTCATAGTTACACGGAATTACATCAGAATCACTAAAAATTCCTTTGTTAAGTTAGGAAGTGTGTATCAGGATGCATGTGGTGCCTGCACTTGTAGATATTCACCCTTTTGAATCTGTCACAGGAAGAACCTTGGTCTCTAATGATGTAGAATTAGTTGGTGCACTGTATAACTGCAAGAAGCTGCATTCATACAGGATTTTGTTTTGGTTTGGTTTGGTTTTCTTTTTTGTGGTTTAGGGATGTGTCTAGTCTCTACTGGAAGTAGAGTCTATGCTGGAAAAAGGCTTAAAAGGTTCCAGAGCTTGAAATGTTGTATTGTGCTTCGGATCTTTGTTTCCAGAAGCAAATCAGATAAATAATTTTTCATGACACTGAATTTGGGATTAGACTTTAGCCCCAGTGAATGCCACCTTTATTTCTTCTTGGATTAGTGTTAGTATGTAATCGTCTTCTCACAGTTTATTTCAGTTTATTTTGGGATGGCGTGGTATCACTGGGATAATTTAGATCATAAACACTGGAACACCTCTCTGTTAGATGGCATGTACTTGGTCTGTTTGCACTGTTGTAATAGCACATAGAAGTTTTGAGTAATCGGTCAAGCATCTGAATATAAGATTCAAAAAAAGCTTTTCTTTTTTTTTTTTTTTCCTTAAGGGCATTTTGCTAGCTCCCATTTCCCTTTTCAAACGGGGAGCTGTTATTAAAAATGAAATGAGAATATGTGGTAGAAGCAAAGTGCATTTATTTCCACCTAATTGGAAAAAAAAATAGTTTTGAAGCATAATTAATATAATGCCATTTTTTTTGTTTTGTTTTATTTTTCATTAATCCATAAAGAGTTTTTGATATATATGGATGTGGTTTTCTAAATAGAATCTGGGCAGACTTCCACCGAAAGCTAGTTTTTACTGCTATTCATTAGCTGACTTATCAAAATAGTGTAATCAATGCCTGTCATAACATAAATACATGACCCTTTTGAGTAGCCCAAGTGGCTATGTTTGCTTCTCTCTGAAAGGAGTATAAATTTGTGAGGGAAACAGAAGGTCAAAGTAACATTGGCAAACTTAGCTTCTATCAGTTTGCCTGTATGGTTTAGAAATATTGAATTTCTTTTAGAGGCTCATTTTTCATAATTTTCCTTGTAAGGCACCTGGGGACATACCCATATTTTTTGCTGATAATGCATTACTGAAATTTATTAGATTCTGCTGAGACAAAAATACAGCATGGCTTATGGATACAAGCAATCAGTGGATGTTACTGAACGAGATGTATAACTTCTGTTACAGAAATTTGGAATAATCTCCTTAAGTATCATATGTGCAAGTTGTGGTTCTTTAAAGACTCTTCTAACATTAAAGCAATGAGCAGGATGCTTAGTTGTTATTAAATAAACTCCTTAGAAACCAGAAGAGATGACTGATATATTATTTTGATTTGAACTGTAGGATGATGGGGAAATGGACTAGTTTCTTCATAAGGTTTTTGTATGTGATCTGTGATTCCTGTGATCTGTTTTAGGTTTGACAGAATTGTCTGGGGGTTTTTTTTCTGCTTACTTTTGAGTTTTTTGGGGGTAATTTGGCTACAGTGAGAACTGAGGTTTTTGTTAATTTCTAGACTGCTCAATAAAACATTAAGTTTACTAATATATTTATGTAACATATTTTCACATAAAATCCAAATGCAGTAAAGTAATTTTGATATTATTTTGCTAGTTTGAGTGTATTTTTTGGATATCCATTTGATGGATATAAATTGACTTTTGTAAAGTTACATATTTTAAATACAAATTTTCTGACATTAATTTTGAGGTCGCTAGCAATATAACATCAGAAATTTTAGTTTAGCCTAGGTATTTGAAATTTTCTTTTGGTTTTATGTGTCGTATGATGGTATAGTGAATGTTTCTCTTTCTTTGTGAAAAAATGAACTCTTGAGCTGTAAAGCTGTTTTATGAGAGCTAAATGTCTGAGGGGACTCTCAGAGGCATTTTAAAGCATGAGATACTTAGCATATCTCTAGAGGGTTTTGATGGTGAAGACTGGTATTAAACTATTTTAAATAAAATGCCAGACTCTTAGTAATCATTTTTTCCCAGTTGAATGTTAGGGTAGTTTATGGAAAGATTTGCTTCTCTGATATTTTCATTCATAGACTGGTTTGTGAATAATGCTAGACTGCTACTGCAGGAATTAAATATTGTCATTTTAGCAGTAATATCTATGTACAGAGACATTTCAGCATTTACTGATCTTGGATTGCCTTTTTTTAAACAAAACTTGCTGAAAAACAAAATCAAAATGTATTACCCTGTGTGTTTGCCAGGTGTTTTAAAGATTTGCAAAAATGCAGTCAAAAGAGTTGGAAATTATATATATTTTCTTTTAGTGCATATCTAAAGCCAATACAGAATTGCAAATTTTTAGTTATATTTTAAATATTAAAAAAATATTAATCAATAGCAGAAACTACAAAACGTGGAAAATGCATATAGGTTACGCCATGAGATTACTGTAGTTTTTTATTTATTTATTTAATTTTCCTAGGAAGACATAAATTGGTATCTGAGATTCCAGAAACCAATATATATTTTTAAAAAGGAAGCAAAGTGTGTGTCAGCAGCATGGAACATGTCCTCGGAATCACAGCCAAGGAGCTAGAAGTGAATGAATTAAGAAAGCGAATTTTTGCTTGATAGAAGAATAAGGTTTCTGTAGAGAGTAACATTTAGATGTAACATTTGTTCTTTGACTCTTTGTGTAACTATGTATTTTTAAACTACTGAAAAACATGCTGTCTTGTTTAATTATTTCCTTCTTTTGCTCTCATTGGCATAACCAGAGCAAAATTACTTTCTCTTAATAGAGCTTGACAATCTGAATCTAACTTGCTGCCTCTTTTCTTCAGCTTATCATCTCTATAATGGGACAAGGCAGTTGACTTTAACAAATTCTTATTTTATTACTCGTCTTATGTCTTTTGTTGATGTTATGCACAGTGGCATAAAATAGCTGATCAAATTGTGGTGAATAACATCACAGAATTGAAAGTTAGTGCCTTTCACAGTGTGAAGCCAATAAAGAGCTGCAGTATTCCTGTTCACGTGACTGCACTACTACTGAGTTTTTGGGAACCTTCTTATATATCTATTAGTATGCTCCATTTGGAATAGGATCTTGTTATTGGGCTGTGTGATATCCACAATTAAAGTTTCAGTGTGGTATGTTATAAACACATGATTATCTCATTTATTTTAATTATATAGGCATTACATTGCCAAAATAAAAGATGCATTTATAAAGCAGAATACATTCCCGAGGGCTTGTGAGAACATTCAATAAGTTATTATATCTGTACTTTGCTAACACAGAATTTATGATATGCACACAAAGTCGTGATTTTTTATATTGCTGGTACAAGGGCAATTCATATTATGAAAGGAAATCATAAGAAATCATGGAAAATAGAGACAATACTGAAAGTTTTAGGAAATTCTCCATAAGAAGTTCAGGGTTCCCTTTCTAAACATCCCTCTACAGATATTATTTGATTTTTAATTTTCACTTATCTTTTTATGCAGCATAATATCTGTTTCAGAAGAAGCTGATAGAGCTAGAAGGCTCTGTTCCAAATCTTGGTCAGGAAAATTTGTTTTGTGTTGAAAATTTATTGAAAGAAATAGAAAACAAACAAGATTGTCTGGAAAGATGCTATGAAAGATAGAAAACCCTTTACATAATTTCTTTGTTGATTTAGTAAAGAAGTAGAGAAATTCACTGGGCCATCATGGAAAACTTCTTGGAGGTCTTCTTTGGTGTTTTAAAACAAAGCTATTGCATTTTTTTTCATTAGAAGGCATTCAGTCTCTCTGTGTTAAATTTTCCTTTTAGAACTCATTTGTTCATTGCATAGATATAAAATGAAAAATTGCTATAATTTTTTTTTTTTCCCACATGAAAATGTTTACATATCCCACCTTGCTCAGCAAAAATGTCAGACAAGTAACAATACATGCGGCAGTGGGATGCCATAATCAGATACCACTGAAGTTTCCTGACTGAAAACTTTATCTGTTGCTTATGCCAAGGATCTAAAAAAGTCTAGAAGGATTTCCCAGGGATGTTTTTCTACTGTTTTTGCTCTTTTTTTGCCAAAATACATTTCACAAAAGACACAAGTAGCAGATTTATTTTTTTAGAAATTGGACAACTTTTTGCTTTGGATAAAAACCTCTAACAAAGACCTCATTTGAGACGGGTATTAGGTCCTATTTTTTTTATGGGAATTGCAGTTCCTAGGGGCTTGAACATTTAGGTTCAATAAAGAAATACCCTAGAGCTTCTGTTGTAGTTGTCAGATAGGAAGTGTATATGAACCCTTACCGGTGTACCATCTGAACTTTGAAGACACGCAGATCCGGTGCAGATGCTACACCTCCTATCTTTGCCAGTGTGTGCAAGAGTGAAATTATTGCCTTTGTTTAATTCTAATTTTTTCTTTGCTATTTTGAAATCTTCCTCTGAAACCAAAACCTGCAAGTTTCGGGCATTTGCTACTGGCATTTCTCTGTAGTAACGGGTTATTTATTGAGCAAGAAAATTCAAGAGGGAAAAAGCAGTGGTAAAAATTATGTTGAAACAAAGTATTTGGGGACCTCTTCTGTCGTTCTCTTATAGAAATTATTGATGTTTGTAGAAGAAGTGAAATGTTCCCTTACTTCTGTGGAAATGAAAAGATTGAGAGATGTGCAGTTAGGTGCACAACATATAAGAGGGAGTGTGACAGCAAGTCAGGATCTGAGGTATAGTAGCTCAGCTGAACTCCTGGCACTCTCCTCATTCACAGGTGGAAGGGGAATAAAGATTTCAGGCATAATGTTTGGTGTTCTCATGTATGGAAACTTTGCTCTTAGCTTTACTCTTTAACTGTTCTTCTGTAGGTGTCGTCATTCTTCTCACAGACCAAGACATCTTAAGTGTTGACATGTAGCTGTCTGGATGTCTATGGAACTGTTTTAAAATACTAACCTGAATTTGGTCAGATTAATCCATAAATTTACTCCTACCCTGAATATCAGGTATGTTTTCACTGGTGGCAAACTGAAGAATATCTGGGAACAGCAAGAAGGCAAATCAGAAAGAGAAAGACCCACTTTAGGCAGTTTAGCAACTACAGAGAAGGTGTCAGCTAGTTTATGCAATCTAGATTTACCAGGTTTTCTATACAGTTAGTAGTAAAAGTGACTACATGGATGTGTAAGTTCGTCAAGCCTCAGCAGAGGTGACCAAAAGAGAATACAAGGCATAGGCTGTATGTCTGGCACATCTCTTTTTTTACATGCTTGCACTGGAGTAGTTACCTGAGGTACATGAACAGACCTTCGGGTAGCTACTGGAGGAAGGGTTTCCATCTGTCTGCACACTAGCTTAGAGGAACTTGCTATTCACACCTCGCAGTCTGAGAAAGTTTGAATCCCCACTGCAGAGGAATGGCTAAATCCCTAAATGCACCCCTCATGCCTGTCAAAGCCGAACCCCAGTGGAACCAGGGATTTGGGCATTTTTGAAACAGAAAAAGCCTGTATAAGGGTCACTAGGTCTCAGCCTAGTGATTCAAGCAGTCCTTTGGAGATACTGAAATTGACTTTGGTCCCAAATCCTTCAGTGTTCATGTGCAACATATAAATCATTGCATAAATACAGAAGTTGTCCAGGGGGTGTTTCTGATGAGAATTCGGAGAATTCCTATCTGTGGGTAGATGGGACACATATAGAGTGTGCATCATTTCCTCAGCAGCCCTAAGAAGACTTAGGGCTGTTAGTTGATGAGAAGCTCAACAAGAGCCATCAGTCTGCGCTTGCAGCCCAGAGAGCCAGCCGTGTCCTGGGCTGCATCAAAAGAAGCATTATCAGCAGGTCAAGGAAGGTGATTCTCCCCCTCTACTCTGCTCTCGTGAGACCCCACCTGGAGTACTACGTCCAGCTCTGGGGCCCCCAACATAAAAAAGACCTGGACCTGTTGGAGCAAGTCCATAGGAGAGCCACAAAAATGGTCAGAGGGCTGGAGCACCTCCTGTACAAGGACAGGCTGAGAGAACTGGGGTTGTTCAGCCTGGAGAAGAGAAGGCTCTGAGGAGACTTAATAGCAGCATTCCAGTACCTGAAGGGGGCCTACAGGAGAGATGGGGAGGCACTCTTTATCAGGGAGTGGAGTGAGAGGACAAGGGGTAATGGGTATAAGCTGAAAGAGGGTAGATTTAGATTAGATATTAGGAAGAATTTATTTCCTGTGAGGGTGGTGAGGCACTGGAACAGGTTGCCCAGAGAAGCTGTGGATGCCCCATCCCTGGAGGTGTTCAAGGCCAGGCTGGATGAGGCTTTGAGCAACCTGGTCTAGTGGAGGGTGTCCCTGCCCATGGCAGGGGGTTTGGAACTCGATGATCTTTAAGGTTCCTTCCAACAAAAGCCATTCTATGATTCTACATTTGTGTATTCTCCTATTGATTAGTGCTTTCAGTTGATAGTTTCATTTATTATTTTTATCTACATTCCAAAATTTATATATATTGAATAGTAACATCTTTGTTAAAGTGAACACAGTATGTGTTTTAGATAGCATGAAAATAAAATTACTGTGATAGAAAATTTTATAACTACTTAAATGGGAGACAAGTAGTTAAATTAGCTAGTCCGAAGGACTAATATTTAAAGTTATTAAAAAGCAGCACAGGGAAAAAGTTAATATACTCCACTGAATTACAGAAACACCTTTTGGCTAAACTAAGTACGACCTACTGGAGTTGACAACTCAATTGTTTTCCTGTTGGTGTCATACTGTACATTGCAAACACATAATTTCCCTCTTTCATCTACAGTATTCCTTTAATTTTTAATATGCTTCAAGAATCAAGTGTCTAACAGTAAAGCTAGTTTTTAATTATTTATGTGTACTCATATCTTAGCATATACAGGCCAATAAAGTGTCCACAGGTTTTTCTGTTACTTTTCATTTATATGTTCTAAATGAGAATGTTACATCTGGTAGTTCTGTACAGGTGTGGTCAATGCGCTACAGCAAATTCTGCACGGTGGTTCCTGGTGTTAGGGACATGACTATATCTAGTACTTCCTTATGGATGTACGGCCTGGGTAATTTCACAAGTAATCTGAGGATTTTTGGCTATTCCTTCTCTCTCACTGTCAAATACAGAACATTAATCCTTGAAGGTTAAATGCAAAGTAATTCTGTGCTTATGGTAAGTTAACGCTTTGCTGAGAGCACAGATCCATTAAAAGCTTTCCCAAAATAATTTTGTTACATTTGTACTGCTTGTGTAGTCTTGTAAAAGTTCATTACTACTGCTGATGTAATTCTAACTTAGAGTTTGTTTTCATCTAGGCAGTATCTATCTTGTGATAAAGCTTAACCCAAAGGGATTTTAAATAAATATTTCCTATGTTAATTGTCAATGTTAGTTATTTCATCTGAGATTTTTTTCTGTCTTACCAAAAATAAATACATGACATGTTACACTCAAAATATTTTGGGCAAAAGGGAAAATACTATACATGGACCCAAGAATTTACTGCTTGTCTATTTAAAATGTCTAATCAAAAGACAACAAGCAGGTTTCAAAAATGTGAGTCTACATTAGTGCAGAAGAGTCTTTTTAATAACAATACTCTTAAAATTGTCATACAGGAAGAGTTGCTAATTTCTGCCTTTTTCTCAGGTGGTACGCTCACCTTTCCACCTCTCCACCATCCCTGTGGGCCGATGGTGTCAGTTCTCCCCAGGCAGAGGGGTGGTAGGAGGGATCCCGGGGAGATCACAGGATGCTCATCTTTGCTGGGGGGATTTCAATGTTGGTTGAACTCCTTCCTCCTCAGCAGTGGAGTCTGCTGCTGGTTCAGTGTGCTTCCCATGCTGCTGCCTTCTGGCTGCTCCCAGCTGAGTGTGAGCTTGGCCCCACCGCCTCCCCATGCTCAGCCTCCCCGTGGGCTATTGTTTCTTAGACAACAACTAGGAAACTGTGTTTCCAGACCCTTCCTGTGGAGGCACTGGTGGAGCTCAGGCAGGGGAGGCAGCAGGCCCTTAGCCCTGAGGCAGGCACTGAAACCAGCTCAGCCCAGCTCTGGCCAAGGTGAGCCCAGGTCAGTCCTGAGACCTGTGCTTTCAGCTCATGGCAGAGCCTGTGATGCTACTAGGAAAAGCAAAAATCATATTCACTAGGATGCAGTAGGCAAAAGCTCTAAGTAGTGACTTATTTCTGATTACTTATATACAGAAAGAAACATTGAAGTCAACAGTCAACTCTTTGAAGATAGCAGAGACTCATATTTACTTGGGTGGTTTGAGTTGTGAGAGCATCCCTGAAAAATCAAGCTACTATCTTTCAGCATCTTTCCTTAGAGTCAAAGTTCATAGGTAATTTTTTTCATAATAGTTAATCTTACCTCTCCCTGATAGTCCTGTCCTGTGATTATGTTTAATTTTTACTTTTTAACAAGTCTCCGTTTTTTCCTTTAATAGTGTATACTGTCCTCTCAGGTCAGCTAGCTCTTTTGTCTAACAAAAGGTACAGTGATGTGAAGGGTAGGCCAGAAGGTGAAATTTAAGGAATGGTATCACAAGTTAAAATTGTAATTTACAGGAATGCATAACATTCTTTTATGTAGAAATTTCTCAAAACTAATTTCTAGTAAAAGTAATCAGAGGCTAATGAAAAGACTCTACTTTTCCTACTGCTAAGAGGCATCCCACATGTCTTCAGCGCTTCTTCGTAATCATGACATGTTATGATTCACAGCGGTGGGTGGCAAAGTGGCATGGCACATGTTTCTTCCTGGGGGACTCTGACTCTGTTTGAGTGACATGCTCTGTGTCAAATTTTTTGGCTCCTGGTTAGTGATGAAACCAATGTACAGAACAATGAACTGGGTTGTTTTGAGAGAGAGAGATTATTTGTCGTCTAAAAAATTGCAACAATTATATGTTCATCAACCTTAGGTTTGACAAGGTAGAACTGAGGCCACACTGAAAGGGTCAGTGAGAAATTTGAGTTCAGTAGGACTGTAGCTGGAATAAAGGAAGCCAGAGTAACCTGAATTTAACTGGTTGGATGCTCTCGTCAGTTGTTTGGTGGCATCTGGCTTCCAAATCTGTGTTATTTTTGGAGTAATTTGGAGATCAGGAACTTGAATGCTGAGAAGCACAAGGAGGTGTAGGAAAAAAAGGGAAGACTTGCAGTCATGTGAACTAAGTCAGAAAATAACTTTGGGAAAGCGTTGTACTCCTAGTCATGTTATTGCCCACAAGGACACACATTGAATTTAGTGTATTTTAAATCTTAACAGTCTAATCACAGAATTCTTTTTAGTCCAGATCTAATTATTATTACAGATAAAATAGAAAATAAAAAAGGGAAAGAATGCCAGTAAAGGAAAATTCTGATAATAAATAATGCATTTATGATTATATGCACACTTCCCACTATCTGTTCCTTTCAGTGGTGTTACATCCGTCCTTCTCATGCCTTTCTGCAACTCAAGGCTGTTGGCTTCATTTGCGGTGAGCCACCACCACCATGAGTGCTTTGCTGGGAGAGTATGATGTTTGTGGTGGGGGTCCTTCATCCTCTGCCAGAAGGACTGTGATGTTGATGTAGATGGTTTCTTCTTCCTCACTCCAGTGTCTGCTTGGGACACCATTGCATGTTCCCTATCATGCATTACACCTTTTTTTCACTCTTCAGTCTGCAAATCCACATTACAATCAAATCTATTACATACAGAGTGTTTAACAGGTTGGGTAGTGGTTTTTATGCTGTTACACCAGCATCTGGTTTTGCTCAGTTCCCAGGTCTGCATTCTTCTAACTGACCATTGGTGTATTTTTTTACAGTCCTGAGGTCTTCAAAGATGCACTTTCTTGACAGCTCATGCTTTCACCCCCCTACACTGCATCCTACGTCTCCACTATTGTGGCCTCTGTTATCATATCATGACTGTATTCCTCTGCGCCACTCCATTATGCTAGGGTGACAAATATTTCCTTCTTCAGAAAAATAACTACTTGGTACTCCTGTCTGTAAAAAATATGATTTATACCATACAATTATTGAAATACAAGTTAGTCAGTAGTCACGTGAGCCTTAGAAAATTTCTGTTTTCACCAAAAAAAAGTTCCAGGCAGGCCAAGACAAGTTCAGACAAACCAGCCTGACAGGTGTCAGTCCCAAGGCCATGCAAAGGCAGTTGCAAACACAGTGTGGCTTGTTACTAGCAGCAGCAATATGGTGTTCACTGGGCTGCAGGGATCTAAAGGGAGGGATAAGTCTGTAGAGAAAAGGATGACAAAGGGAAGTAAGACCTGAGAGGGGTCCACTGTTTCTGTTGTAGGAATAAGCTGTTACTTGACTGTTCATATCCAGACTGTTTTACCATTTGGGGAATTTTTTTTTAGAGTGTTTCCTGCTTGCCACACCATGGCACACAAACTTTTGTTGTTTAAAAGTTGATAGTGAAGTATCTTCACTGAAACAAATGCCGTCACTTCTGAATCTGTGTTGAACTCGGTTCAGTGATTGTTCTGGCTGCAGTTATGCATGCATTCTCTCAGACAGCAGGGCAATTTACTGCAAAATGTTCCAAATAATTTTGACAGAAGGATGTTCTCCAAATTTATCATGTGAAAAGTGAACTAGAAATTTTATAGTAGATTGGATTTCTGTAATTTTTTACAGAATAAAATAATATATTTAAACTAGTCTTTTCTGTCCTTTTTATGGGCATTCTGCATAAATGTTTGCATACAAGAGATGGTAAAAAATAAATAGTTCATAATTTAACTTCATCAGTTCTGAAGTGTTAACTCTAACAACATATTACAGTAGGAATTTGTGTTTTTAGTGTACCTTTCCTGTTCTTCAGCAGAATATAACAGAACCCACTGAGGTAAATTTTAGTTAAAAGGATAAGAGAAAATTCTTGCACTGAACAGCTTCAAGTATGGCTAGGCAAAAGATTTAAAGATTGGCAGAATAAGAATGTTAATAATCTCATTTTACAGCTGAGGGACTATGCTGTAATTGTTTGCGGGAAAGTTGTCAAGTTTTACTTTAATTCATTGGTCTTGGAATAACATCTTGGCTTTTCCATGCTGAGAGCTTTCTCTCTGTCTGTGCTGTTTCTTTAAAGTGTGTCTGTCGTCATGTATTGTGGGTCTGGGACAGTTGCCTGTGATTATATGATTGCTCATGAATGCTCTGCTAATGGTATTTTTCCTGAAGAAAAATATTGACTCATTTGTTTTGAACTCCTACTCCACCCACATGTAGTAGTGTAGAATTATGTAAATTTTGTAAATGAGAAAAGTAAAGTTCTAACAAGTGTAATAATGCATATTTAAATATGGGTATCTCTTATTTCAGCTTGTTTTGAATTATTGTTGTGGAAGTCCTGTTGCAGCACATGTGAAGATCTAGGTTTTTATATTTGATCCTTCAAAATATTGTCCTATAAGAAACTGTAGAACAACAGAACATCATCATCAAAAAACCTTTTGGTTCTAATTAAACAAGCCCAGTTTTACTTACATTTATCAAATTTAGATTTACTGTGTTTATTAACATGTAAAGCTTTTCATTTTATATTTTAATTGCTGTGGTTTTATAAAATACCTAGACTTACAAAATGTATATTTTTCTCAAATCAAGACTGGAAAAAATAAGAAGGATTTTGTGTTAATTTTAGCCTACTCCAGCATAATTTGTTCAGGTGAAGTTTCTGTGCTTTTGCGTGTTAAGAACAGCAATTTACACTAGGTACATTAAACACTTCACAGCTGTTTTAAAGCCCCCCTCCATTTGTTTCAAACTCCTTATGGAAAAGGACTGTATGTTACATTGATTTTAAAGCACTGCCTTATCAAAAAAGGCATAGAAGAGTTAAAGGTGCTTCATTGCACAGAAAACCTGAGAAAAACATTGCAAAGATTTCAGCATAAGAAGATGCTGTTGGTCTCTTTTAGGACATTTTTTTTTTTTTTTAATTGTGAAATCTATATTGATTATACTGTCTTTTTATTATTCCTTTTTTTGTTTTAATAGCAGATATGCTTGTGAAAAAAAGGAAACTTAGCTACAAAGGATGAATTACAGTACATGCTATTCCAGGAACACAGTAACATACATAGAAAGCTTAAATGAACATGTGTTTAAGCTTCAACACAAGCAAAATTTCAGGGAACTGCTGCAGAACTATCAAAGTCTTAACAAGGCAATATTTAAAAAATCCCTAAACTCTCTTGAACAGGACTGTGCAAGTTTGGAAATTTCTGAAAACTAACAAACTGAATGAATAAATAGAGAAAAAAAGCTTATGGTTGTGGTTTTTTGTTTTGTGTTTTTTTTTTTTTTTTTTTTTTTTTTTTTCCCATTGCTAAACTTTTCATTTGCTTCATTGGCAAGTTAAGAGATTGTATTCTTGATTTTTGGTATTGGTGTTCTTGGTATTCATGTTTTTTGCTATTCTTGACTTTTTGGTTTCAATGAAGAAGTAGCAAATCAATGAAAACCAGGGTCTTTTTTAAGTCATCTTGTTTCAGAAGTTCAAAATCTTTTCAAGTTGAATTGCAGACTTTTTCAGAGTCTTTCATTAACTTTCTATAGAATATAGGATTATGATGCTTTTTTAAAACTTGCAAGAATAAAATTTTGGAATAAACTTTTAATCTTTATTAGTTTATTCTTACATAGTTCAAAAAGTTTACTTTTATCCTAGGAAATGTCTTTCTGATATATGGCTTTAGTGCTTGAAGGGAATCAGTAGGTATGAATCACACCAGGTGATAGAGGTATGATGGAGAAGATAGAAACAGTGATTAGGGTTCTTAATTAGCAAGAATCTACAGGCTATAAATTAGTGCCAGCAGAAGTAATTAAACTACTTCGTTTGAATTTGGTGACAAGCATACCTTGTTTTAGGAGGAAAACTTAGTGTGAAGATTAAAAGAATAAGATACCTGCTTGTGAGACGTGATTCAAACATTCAAAGACAAACTCATTTTTTTCTGCTGTTATTAGAAGTTTCTGTTTGTTATTCATGAAATGTGTGGGGTTTTTTTGGTTTTTGTTTGTTTGGTTGGGGTTTTTTTCCCCTGTTCTGTTTCTTTTTTATATATGTACTATCTTTGGTTTATTTCTACATGAAGACAAGTGTAAAGGATTTGGAGTCAGGGACCACATAGGAAATAACACCTCTTCCTGGGTTAGCTGCTTTTACACTCCCTTTACGTGCAAATGTCTCCAGGGTCTGGAAAAACAAAGTACTCTTGGAAGATGTTCTTGGTTAGAGGAGCCAGTGGGTTTTCAAAGCTCTTTTGTGTTTCTGTTACGCTAGTCTGGTCTGACTGAATATGAAGCTACTGGGCATCATACAATTTGCAGCCAGACTGTGCCCTGATCTAGAGCAAATGTTTGGTCATTAGGGATCTCCAAGACCTTCAGAGTTTTTAAATTTCTTTAAATGTATTCCTTACCCTTCTGATTCTCTCTGTAGCACTATTCCAGGAAACAGTCCTGTTATGGTGTAGTATGGACAACAGACACAAAAAATTCTCTTGGGTGTTGGTATTGACTGGTGTTTTGTTGTAGTCTAAGTAGCAGGTGGGCAGAATATTTTTTTTTCCTCTGACTAGTAAACTTTCTGCATTCCTCCCACCAGTTCTTTCTCTCCCTTCTTTAGAAATACACATAATAATTTTCAATAGCTTCCCTTTTTGCTTTTCCTGTATTGAAACTGTACTGTAATCCTACCATCTGATCTAACTATAGGAGATGGAAAGCTGTATTAACCGTATCATCTCTAATCACATCAAAATGACGTCTCTTAGGACAACAGAGTAGTGCTTTTAGTGACCTCACGTCCAGCATAGTTTAGATTCCTTGTTCATCATCCATGTGCACAACCTATTGTTCATATTTTTGATTAGAGTCTTCTTGATGGATAATATATCTAGAGTTTGTTGAATCTGACTCTCAAGATGAGTCAGTTTTACTCCTCCTCCCCCTCCTACTCCTCCTGACATTTTTTGCATTAGGAGGAGTAATATTCTCTGACTCATTTTTTTTAGAGATCACAGGGAATTCAGTGTGAGGAAACCATATCCACATGCATCATACAGGAAACTTTCAGAATATTAGTGCAACCTATTGAACATTTTTTGTGGCCCTTTACTGTCTGGTTTCTGACAGCTTACTAGGAGTTTTTTCCCCTCCTTATCTTTCTGGTTCAAGAATCAGTAGATCTGAAAAGCAGACTGCTGAGGAGACTGTTCCCTTTGATTAATAAGTGAGTATATTTGCTGTAGAGCCAAGAATGGAACATCTTGTAACTCTTGGCAGCATTACTGAAAGAATAAGTATCCTCATGGAAGGGGGCAGAGCATAACGAGAGTTTTGATCAAGAGGAAAGAAGACAGTCTTAGAAAGGCTTTCAAGAGTTGTTGCATTACCATAAACAGCTATCTATTTTCTGCTGGACATGGTCCAGTGACTGCAGGAACTAAACAAGTCATTTTCAGGCTCATATGATTTTGAAACCGGACATTTTTTTAGCTACTTGACTTCCTTTCTTCCTTTCTGGCAGAGTCGGCCTGACTTTGTATGCCTGATGCCAGGAATGTGCCATTCATATTTTTTTAGCTCAGGAGGTTGCCACTGCAAATCTGCATAAGACAGCTCTCATTTTCCGTTCTGAAGTGCTCGTATTTGCACTGCTAAAGAAAACTGGAGCGTATCATATAAGACATTTGGGAAAGCTGTTTCAGTGAGTTCATCCCAGTAGTAGCAGTGAGAATGAAAGTCCCCATTTGAGCATCTCTTATGCAGAGATGGTAAGTGCAGGATAGTCCTCTGCAGAGGCTGCAGAGACAGAGTAGATCAATGCTAGTCCTTCTTCTCCGCTACTAATCCCGTAAAGGAGATGCCAGGGAAATAGCTGGAGCACAGCATACGCTGGCTGTCTCCCTAGTTGTGTTATGGCTGGATGTCATTCCTGAATGTGACAAGGAAAAGCATTTCCTTGTGTAGGCCTTGTATTCTCTGAGCCTGGGACAGAAAACACTTCCTGGATGCATCCCATTGTGGATCTGCTGCATGCAGCAGAGTTTCAATACTGCAGAAAATCTGACAGTCTGTATAGATGCACAGATTTCACAATCTACTCCTAAGAGCCAAAGACTACTGTGTGTGAAGGAAACCATACTATTGATGAAACCATTTGTCCAGTAGTTACATATTTTAATATTTTCAGCCGTTTTATTCCTCTCCTTCCCCAAGAAGAGAGAAGGAGACAAAGAAACAAAACCACAAATGTTCTGCTCAAAATCTTACTTGAATTCAGTAGATTCTTTGGGTTCTGACTATGGAGCTTGTCCCTCAGATGCAGCAGTAGCTTTTTAAATCACAGCCATCGGTGGAATCCATTTAAAACACAATTTTTGTACTCATAGGCAATAGTAGAATACATTTGTTGACTTCATTAACTCTTCTGAAAAAAAAAGGCAACAAAAACTTTTTTTTTAGTCATCTTCTTAAATAAATTTCATTTTGCATTGTCTAAAAACCTTTCTATGTAAGGATAACTCTTAAATATTAATTTTGTTTGATGTGTAATCACCTATGCCAAAAGAGAAGGCTATTTGATTCTTTCTATCCATGACTAAATGGATACCATGCACATGGAGGAACATAGGTATACTACTGTGAACTACATTAATGGTCTCACAACCTGAGTCAGAAGAGAACTGACATTTCCCAGATCAGGACTTTTAAGCATGTGCCAACTTTATGAAAATTGTGAGGCTTTCATGAATTCGGCCCCATGAACACTAAAGTTTCACTGATGAGGAATTGCCTGATTTGATTACTCCAAGCACTACTGGAGGCTGTTTTCCCTGAGCCATAAGCACTCCTGCTCTTGGGCCACCACAGTGCTTGCAGGCTGGCAGCTGCATCTCCTCAGCTGCTGAGACTAGGCTGCAGCTGGTCCTTTTTAAGACAGCGAGGGCTGTTACGATGCTGGCAGAGCTGTGAGGTGTCCTCTTGCTGGTAGGAAGGGTGTAGGTTCTTGGAGTATATGGCCTCTGCCTGCTCACGTGGAATGAAGATCTGGTTTCTGCACTGGCATGAATGCAGTGTCTTGGAGCTGGGGTGGGTATTTGGTTTCCTACCTGGTACAGCGTTTCTGTGTTCTTTGGCAGATAACAAAGACAAGGGAACTGCTTCCCTAAGGGGCAGAATATCATTGTGTCTCCTGGCTGACAGTCAAGACTCGTTTCATACTGACTTTGAGGAAGGGGGAGAAGGGGAAGGAAAGCTTTTAGTGCTTGGGTTCGCACTGGAGTACTTAATTTGTAGGTAGACAGGTGATGGTTCCTGCTGTGTATAAAATAATGCCCAACACTGATAAAACACATTATTAACTTCAGTTGAAAATGGCTTAGCTTCTCCATAAGACTGAAAAGAAAATTAAGGGCTGTCTAATATATGTTTTCTGCAAAATACTCATTTTGTTCCTCATCTTTGTAGACGGATGTTTTGGTGTGATTTTATCTTAAGTTTTTGTAATAAATTTTATTAGTCTTCCAGTTTTCCTTTCATACTGCTAGCTATTCATAGGGTGTCTAAGACATTGCTGTGTAATAAAATTAAAACTCTGTGAACAAAATAACCCCCACCAGCAATAAGAATAATAAATCCCTCTTATCTGGTTGGGGAGTTGACTACACTTGTGAAAATTTAGACTTGTCTTTGTAGCAAATGATGGCTGGAATAGCTTTGGCATATTATCTTCTGTGGACTTACAATGTCATTAGTTTAATATTTATTACGCTTCATTAACTATATACAAGTTGTTAAATGAATTAATTTTCATAAATTGAAGTTATCTTTGCATAATTCTAATAATTAGGACATTTTACTTAGAACTTTGCTCTGTTGCAAAGTCAGTGAGAAGAAATTGGCTATTAATGAGAAAATGTGCTAGTATTAGAGACTTATTTACCATAGCTGGTCATTTTTCTTGGGGCCCAAACAGATTTTGAAGCAAGTGAAAATAATAAGATTTTATATTTATTTGTAAATACTAATGTTGCTCATTTGGGGTAAACAAAACAAATTCATATGTTTCGAAACCATTTTGTGTCAGTAATCTTGTTTCCTTGCATTGGGAGTTACCTTCTGGTAACACTCATGTTGCAAACGTGCATGTTATAATAAACAGAGTGAAAGCTCTGATGTTTAAAATAGACTGTTAAAAACATACTTTGCTTTTAGTTGGATTCTGTATGTACCTGTCATACTTGTCATGAAACATTGGTATGTCTCTGCAAGAAAGATGTCATCTTTGGATAAAGTGATCTCAGGGTGAAATATCAATAACTTTAACTATTACTGAAAACAGTACTATTCTTGGTTCTTTTACATGTTGTGTTTACTAACCAAGTTCTACCAGTCGATACATGATGATTAACCTGTCATATATCTTGTTAATAATTACAACAAATACCAGTGAGAATACAAAAACTTTTAGTCTACATTTGCACATAGGTTTGTTTTCTTGTAGAGCAGATGAAGAGCTGTTTGGAATCGCAATGGCTAGTGAAGCTGTGAAGGAACATGGTCACCTTGAGTCAGACGTCAGCAGGGAGTTTCTGCATACCAAAGGATTAGAAAATATCGGTTACAACTGGGGAATGTCTTTTAGTTTGTCTTAAAATTTCACCTGAAGAAATCAGCTAGCATCTGATGGACAAACTAAAAACTTATATAAAATAAAAAGAAAATGGCTAGATAGGTCTTACTATTAAAGATTAATATATAACACAAAAAAACCCCAACAGTAATTCATAATGTGAAAAGAGTGTTATGGTGCTTTCAATAATTCAGAAGAGTAATAACATGGAAAGAAACTTATATTTTAAAAATGAGTGATTTTCAATTTACTGTTTCTCTTTAAAGAATCCTTTATTTCTACTAGCCTCCAGCTGAGTTACAGACCAAGGAGGATAAGCACTAAGGACTGCAGTTGTACCAAGTGTCCTTGCTGAGATGCTGTTTTGTCTCTTGTAGATGAGGCTGTATTAATACTTGGGCTCAAATAACCTTTAAAAGGCTTCTACTATGAAATCACCAATGTTAAAGCCAATGCTTTTTCATATTTAGCATATGTAATTTTCTGCTCATAAATATGAACGATACTGAGACATTTTTTAAATGTGTGATTTTTGGAACTTTTCCCATCTAATCAATATATGCTCTTTTTTTTTCTTATTTTTGCTTTAAAAAACCAACCTAATAAACACAACAAAACTGCTTTCCCAAAAGGATTAACATTTTGGTTGCCCACTGTTTTATAGTCAGGCCTTGTCATTGATAGACTCATTCTCTAGACATAATGGAAGAAGCAAAATGTCCAAAGTAGTACTTGCAGATATCTTTGACATATGGGAAGAAGACCAGAACAGAGGTCCAGATGCAGTAGAGTGATGCTTGCAAAGCATTTTGAAGAAGGATGGACTTATAATGGAACATGGAAAGTTATGGTGTCACTGACAATATAAGTATGTGCAGAAATCAAAATATTTTTCTTCTGAATTTGTAGACTTAATTGTTTGGTTTAATAGTCATCCTGTCTTGGTGACTTAATATTTCAATAATTATGCTGTAAAATATCTCCCCTCAACAGGACATCCTTCTGATGAATGAAACGTGTTATTAGCTCCCTTTAAGTGATTTAAAATAGAAATTATTTTAAGCAAAGTAGACCAAAGAATGAGTTAATTGAAAAATTAAGCTGTCATCAGCACATCTTGGCCCTCAGACCTTCTAAAATATCAAGACCACTTTGAAAAAAGCCCTGAGGCCCAGGCTTTTGATTTTAGCCTTATCTTTCCCATAAGACTATTTATTACATGGAACCAAACTTTTTTTTTTTTTTTTTTTTTTTTTTTTTGGTTAACATGAAATACTTCATGTTATTTTCCTAGAGGGACCACTACAAGTTTGGTAAGCTACTGATTTCTTGGAATTTACTCCTTTTTGTACCCTGTTGGAATTGTAGCTGACCTTATTACATCTTCCATCAACTATTTTTAATGTACTTTGCCTTGTCTAGTCAATTACAAGTGTGGAAGCAAAATTCTTTTTCCCTTCACAGTATGTTGAACTTGCTGATGGCTCTTACTTTCTTCTTTTCCTGTGCTATGAGCTCCTTCCACCAAGTTCATTTTACAAAAGCCTCTAATTCCTAACTGCTTTCCCTTGTAAAAAGCCAATATGGGGCCGCTGGTCCAATAAGTTACTGAGAGATCTCATGTGTTTTTCTTTATGTACTAGTTTTTGTTGTCTAATGTATTTTTCCTGAAAGTTTTCAAGTCACCTGCAGCATGTTTTTTTTTTAAAGAAAAATATATAACTTTTTTTAGTCAGAACCTGAAACCTAAAATTCAGGTTGTTTCCTTGCACTTTTCGCCTGCTCCAGCATGGTCTCTTCCCACAGTCTGCACTCCTTCACGAGAAACCTGTTCCAGCACAGGCTCTCTTTGGGCCACAGTTACTTCAGGAAACACCCACCTCCTCTGGCCTGGGGCTCTCCCTGGGCTGTGGGTGGACATCTGCTCCACCGTAATCCTCTGCCCAGGCCGCAGAGGGGCAGCCTGCTGCACCATGGTCCTTCCCAGGGGCTGCAGGGGAATCTCTGCTCCGGCGCCTGAAGCACCTCCTCCCCTCCTGCTTCTCTGACCTTGGTGCCTGCAGGGCTATTTCTCATACTTTTTTTCTCCTCCCTCTTCACTGGTCTCTGGTGTTTTTGCTCTTTCTTTGATACACTTTCCCAGAGGTGCTGCCATTGTGGCCGAGGGGCTCAGCTGTGCCCTGTGGGGGGTTGGTTGGAACCGGCTGGAACCGGCCGTGTCTGGCATGGGGCAGCCCCAGCCCCTCCTCTGAGGCAGCCCTGCAGCCCCGCTGCCACCGCCGGGGGAACCAACACCCTGTTCAGTGGACCAGAACTGATTTTGTCCAGTAGCTGTTGTAAGTGATTCGTCATCTTTCCTCCTCCTCTTTCCTTTGTTCCTGATGCATGTTTGTAGGCAGTTACCTGCGTGAGAGGTGGGACAGTGCGTTGCACATGGTGGATGATAGTTCCTGTGCCACTGGGGATGACAGTGGCACTGTGGTTCACCCAGCACAGTGAGGGGAGGCTCATGCTACATACAAACCTATATAAAGTACAGCAGAGTCTTAATTTCATTCTGCAGTTTGTCAGCTGATAGTGCTTGCTGAAAGAAGTTGTCCAGAAAGGCCTTGGAGATAACATCCCTCTAAAGTGTAGGGCTGCCTTGGAAGCTGCTGAGTCTTTCTCGCTTGTCGCACTGAAGTAACTCTGCTGAAGACTGAGCATCCTGATTCATAAACAGTTTCCAGCCCTGACATCTCTGAAGAGAACTAATGAAATTAAATTTCAAGTTGCTTTTTTCTTGAAATGCAAACTAAACATTATCAGGAGAAGGGAAAAAAAAACAAAACCAAAAAACAAAAAACCCAGAAAAAAGCCCAAACCAACCAATTGCAAAAACCTCCTCAGTCCTTGAAGTATCGGTTGACTTTTGATCCAGTCAGCTGTTTCTGCTTTCTGTAAGAATTGATTTGTGTCTTACGTAGAAGGATACAAGCTTGACCCCTGAGGCACATTCAGGCTGATAAAATCCTAACACATTTTGTTCAGTGGTATTTTAAACCTGTATGAGTATGTTACATTTTTATGCAAATATATTAAAAGTTTTGGGGACTATAATGACAGTGTATAAGCACTGCAAATTGAATCTGGTGATAGAGAGGTGATAAATGTTCATCTAGAATTGACTTAGCAGACTGTAAATTTATTTATTCGGCTATTTGGGGTGCTTGGGGCTGAGATTTTGTGTACATTCTTGGTAATTTTTTTCTGAATTTTCTATCTCAATCTCATGTAGCTGAAAAGATACTAATTCTGAGTTTCTTAACAGAGTGAGTAATATGTATTGTTATTTTGTAGACAGTAGATGGAATTGGGGAGCATTTGTATTATTTTAATTTTTATTTGGTTTTCAATGGTAGTCTCTTTTTCCATATCTCTCAAGCCCCTAAAAACCCCCCTCGGGGCAGGGAGTCGGGGAATGACATCCTTCCCATTGTAGGAGAAGATCAGGTTTGAGACCATCTTGAACAACTGATTGTATTGAGACCAGCTTCAACATACATGAGTCCATGGGACCCAAGGAGATGCATCCCAGGGTCCTGAGGGAACTGGCTGATGTAGTTGCCAAACCACTCTTAATCACATTTTAAGTTGTAGCAGTTAGGCAAAGACCCCAGTAACTGGAAAAAGGGAAACATCGTGTTCATTTTCAAATGAACAACTCTCTGTGCCTGGTAGGATCGTGGAGCAAATCCTCCTGGAAGACATGTTGAAACCTATGGAAGACAGGGAGGTGATCAGAGATGGGCTTGACCAAGGGCAAATCATGCCTGACTAATGTAGTGGTCTTCCACAATGTGGTGGCTGCGTCAGTGGACAAGGGAAGAGTTATGGATGCCATCTACTTTGACTTTTATAAGACCTTTGATATGGTCCCCCACAACATTCTTGCTGCTAAATTGGAGAGATTTGGGACTCATGGTTGGACTGTTAGATGGACAAGGAATGGGCTGAATGGCCATGTCTAAAGACTTACAGTCAATGGCTCAATGTCTAAGTGGAAACCAGTAAGGAGTGGTGTCCTTTGAGAATCTATACTGGGACCAATGCTATTTAATATCTTTAACAATGACATAGACAATGGGATAGAGTGCACCCGCAGCAAGTTTGCAGATGACACCAAACCAAGTAGTGCAGTTGATTTGCTTGAGAGAAGGGATGCCATCCAGACGGAGCTTGACAGGCTTAAGAGGTGGGCCAGTGCAAACCTCATGAAGTTCAACAAGGCCAAGTGCAAGGTCGTGCACATGGGTCAGGGCAATCCCAAGCACAAATACAGTCTCAGAGGAGAATAGATTGAGAGCAGCCCTGAGGAGAAGAACTTGGAGGGGTGTTGGTAGATGAGAAGTTGAACATGACCCGACAATGTGCTCTTGCAGCCTAGAAAGCCAACTGTGTCCTGGGCTGCATCAAAAGAAACGTGACCAGCAGGTCAAGGGAGGTTATTCTGCCCCTCTATTCCACTCTCATGAGACCCCACCTGGAGCAGTGTCCGGCTCTGGGGCCCTCAGCGTAAGAAAGACATGGACCTGTTGGAGCAGGTTCAGAGGAGGGCCACAAAAATGGTCAGAGGGCTGAAGCACTTCCCATATGAGGACAAGCTGAGAGAGTTGGGGTTGTTCAGGCTGGAGAAGAGAAGGCTCCAGGGAGACCTAATAGCAGGCTTCCAGTACCTGAAGGGGGCTTACAAGAAAACTGGAGGGAGACTTTTTACAAGGGCTTGTAGTGACAGGACAAGGGGCAACAGTTTTAAACTGAAAGATAGGTAGGTTTAGATTGAACACAAGAAAGAAATTCTTTGTACAGAGGATGGTGAAATACTGGGACAGGTAGCCCAGAGAAGTGGATGCCACCCCCGGAGGTGTTCAAGGCCAGGGTGGATGAGGGTTTGAGGAACCTGGTCTGGAAGATGTTCCTGCTTATGATAGGGGAGTTGAACTAGATCATCTTTCAGGTACCTTCCAACCCAAGCCATTCTATGATTTAACTACCAGTTTTTTATCAATATAGCTGAATTACTGACAAGTTATGTTATTTTAGTACTTAAGTGTTACCATGGTAGATATGAAAGATATGGTAATAGAGTACCTTTGAGAGAGAGTGTAAATTAGAAGACCAGTACACTATATATATATATATTTATGTAATTTTTTAATAGTGGCATGCCATTTGACCTATTTTTTCCAGTATTTCAGTTGCTGGCTTAATACTGAAAAAAATCCATTTTTCTAATTTATTTTTTGCTAGTCAGGTATCAATAATTTTCTTTTTATTTATCTATTTTGGTAACTATGGTGAGGTAATAGTACATGAATTGCAGTCACACGAGTTGTAAAGAATTCTGTCTCTTTAAAAGGAAAATGTTCATGGCTTACATTGAAAGATTACACTTAAAAGGTGTTTTTTTGTTCCTGCAAAATAATGTATAAAGAAATACACTCATATAGGTGATACTGTTGGGAAAGAAAAGGAGGAGGCAATTAGTCCTGATCTTCTAGCTACTTAAAGCAGTGATTCTTTAGTTTCTCCCTCTTTCTTTATCCCTGCTGCCCTTCAGCATGAAAGGAATTCTTTAAATGAGTAATGCTTTGAAAATGGTGGCTCAGATAAAAAGTATTCTCTCCATGTATCTGTATTAGGACAACCCAAATTTACAGGTGGCGGGGTATCTGTGCACATCCTGCAACCTACAGAGTTCAGCTGAGAAGTTGAACAAATCTGCTTTTACTATGATTTGTTTAGTAACAGAATGAAAATAATAAATTGCTTCTAGAATGAAGTTTTAATCAAGAACAGTTGCTTGGATTACTTTCTGTAAACTGCAAAGCCCTGTTTCCGTCAAATGTAAAACTTCTCTCTCCTTCTCCTTTCCCTTTCTAATGTCAGTGCTGGAAACCAACAAAAACACTTTTACTTTTATAAATATGCACATGTATTTAAAAGAAATTGAAAAAAGTTATTACTCAAATTTGGAATGAGAATTAAAGTTCAAACTCAGTTTTAATTATAGTATTTCTTTAACGTTTTATTCCACTTGTTTGCTTTGTTTATATGGATGCCTAATGTAGTATTGAAATAATAATTAAAAAAGTAAGGGAAAATTACTTTGTACTACTCAGAAATCTAACCCAGTCGATCTTTGCATAAAATATATTGATAAAGAAGTGTGTTCATTATTCATCTTCCAGTAAGACTCAGTGATTTCTAAAATTGAGTAACCATGGAAACATAACTGGGTAACATAACGAAGAAAGTGCAGGGGTAAATTTACAGTTAGTCTTTTAATAAAATTTATTATGTGGAGTCTGTTTTTACAGTATAATTGAGCTCAGTTTTTTAACTAATATCTTACCAGTTTAAGTGTGTGCAGGTATATCACATATTTATAAATGCATACAAAAATGATACACATATGTGAAACATACTCGTTGAAATAAATGTTTTATTTACTTTTGTTACAGCTTTTTTCTGTTTTTTTTTTAAATTCAGTAAATTCTAGCCAGAAAACTTATTAGCTTCTCCTCCTTCGTGTTTGTTTCATGAAATTTTTTTTCTAAATGAGAGTTTGAGAACTCTTCCTGAGTTATAAATTAATTTTAAAAGGCAAATTTGTAAAGCATTATGTGGTAGAATAGTAGTCATAGCATTAGCAGGATCACAGATGGATTATTGGACAAAAGTGTAATAAGAATGTTACAAATGTAAGGTAAAGTCAGTTTCTTGTTACTGTATTTTTATACATATGTTGTTTTTAATATGATAAATTGTAGAAATCATAGGGTTTTACGTAGTAGTTGGCACACATTCCAGTGTCTGCCTTTTATATTGCTTGTCATTGTGGACTGAAAATATGTGTTTGCTTTTTTAGAAAAGTATGCCCCGGGTATTTATGGACCATGCTATTCATATAATGACCTCCTGGGTAATGTTTTCTCTTCTGTATGTCATTGTGAACCTCGGTCTGCTATGTTTTCTTAATGCTTTTAATCCGCATGAAGATATACCTCCCTGTATGGCAGAAAATGTGTTGAGTTCTGTGGCGTTAATAGCAGCAATTTTAAAAATTATTCTTGCTGTCTCTCACTATCTAAAAACCGTAAGATCAAATATATTAAGCAATAAGGGCAAAGAGAAGATACTGAGCTTCTGTACTTTAACCTTTTGAAATTTGTAGTTTGTAACTTTCTTTGGGATAAAGGTGTTTATCTTTCTGTCTAAATTCAGCATTTGTTGGGAAGGAGGTCTTTCCTCAATCTTTCCCCCCCCCCCCCCCCCCCCCACCACATTTTCCCGCACTTGTCTTCTCCTGTCACATAGAAGAAATGAAATGGGAAGCCAACTCACAAAATGTATTCTCTTGGTTCTGGTGCAACCTCTGAAATGCATCAAATGTCAAACTGTGCCCACTGTGAGCAATTCATGAAGAAATTGCCTCAACATTTTGATCACAGTCAGGCTTTTATTATGAAAGTAGCTGGCATAGAAAGACACCTTTAGAAGTGTGAAAACAAGCAACACAATGAAGTAAAAATGATAAAATTGAGCACAGTGCTGGCATAGCACAGCTGCTGTCCCTGGCAGTAACTGCTGCCTTCAACAATAGTCTGTGGCTGCCAGGAAAACCCCGCTCACTATGGGGAAGTAATTTCTGTTGGTTAACTTCCATTTTAATACCAAAGAAGGGTTCAAACCAGAATCCCATGTGTGAAAAACTGAACTTTGACAGTTTGTGTGTGTCCGTAAAATGGTCTTAGGAAGCTCTTTTATTTTTATGATTTACCTAAGGAACACTTTATCCTATCTGGCTCTGTAGGTAATTGTATCAGAATGAATGTTGGTGACAAAGCTTTCCAACTGAAAGAATATATTCATAACTTTAAGTAAGAAAAAAAAAAGAAAATAAAGAAAAAAAAAAAAAAGGGCTAAGTATATATGCAAATAATTTGCATTGTAGAAGGTGAAATAGCTTCTTCCTTCCCTGAAATTTGTTTGGTAGGGGAGACACCTAATTTTCAGTGGAACAGTCTGTAGTATGGGAATACAAAAGCACAGGTACTGTCTTACTTTCCCATGATTTTCCTAGTAAAGTTTTATACGCTTGCTATCACCTTCGTCTCGCTGAAAGATGAATTTAAGTCCATCAGATATCTCATATCCTTGCAGTAGTCTGAAATTCTGCAACCCCGAGTCAACAGACTCTGTA
>NW_010128651.1:0-1196 GCF_000699245.1 Pterocles gutturalis | reverse complement strand
CTTTCCCTATCGCTTATAATCTGGCTCATGTGCTTTATAGCATACTGGGGAGGCATATATGCTGATGAAGTCTAAATTTAATGTGCCTGTGGGATTAAAACAAGTGTCCTCATTTGGCCTTGGTAGTCACTATGGACTCAGTTGTCCATTGCCTGCCACCTCTCATGCTCATTTATAGCTATGTGAGAAAGTATATAATACCACCGTGATTTTACATAATTTCATCCCTAGCATGCTTATATGACAAAGACTGCAAAAAATACGAGGCAATGCAGTATCAAGCAAGTGATATTTTTTATATCAGACCTTCAGTGTTGCAGGAAATCCAAAGTTAAAATTGATAAATGTCAAACCCTGAAAGGAACTAGAACCTTTATTATTTTAGCCTTCTAATGAGTTGGCAGAGGTGAGGACCAAAAAGCACTCATGCTATCCTGGAATAAAGGTTTAATCTGGTGGATCATTTTGTCTCATGAAGGCATCAGGATATTTCCTACCAGAATCATTACACCAAGCAATAAATTGCTACATCGTTACAACTCTAGAAATAAGAGATCTTTAAGACAACTTAGGTATATGGAGCTTGAACTTAGACGCAGATATATCAAAGAAGACACTAATTTAGATTTCTTCACATTTGTTTAGCATGGTCCAGGAATTTTTCTTTCCTCTGTTTTTTTTCTCTTCAGACAGACTAATTTAGCCAAATTTGTTCCTCCTTCGAAGCAGTTGTCAAGACAGAAACACCCAAGAATTGAATCTCTGTTAATTTCTGCAGCTTTGTAAACATTAATATTAATTTTCTAAATTTTAATAATTTGTATTCCATTTTTGAAACCTCTGTTACTTACATTTTAAGATTTTTTTTCCTATATTGCCATCTGTGATGGGTTTGCCCTTGGCTGGAGGCCAAACCACACACCCACTCACCCAATTCCCCACCCCCTCTACCCCCCTCACCCGAGGAGGGGGGAGAGAATTAAAGGGGTAAAGGGAAAAAAGGACTTGTGGGTTGACATAAGAACAATTACAATAACTAAACTACAATAATATTGAAATTAATACTGTATACAAATATACAATTAGTGATACGTCTCCTCCCCCCCATGACCAAGGCTCAGCTTGTTCCCGGCTAACGATCCTGGAGCAGGGAGAGTCCTGAAATTGGACTCACAGAACGGAGATAACAGTCCGAG
>NW_010128650.1:0-7146 GCF_000699245.1 Pterocles gutturalis | reverse complement strand
GTGATTCTGTGATTCTGTGATTCTGTAAGTGAAAACTGGCAGAAGTCAATCTGTGTAATTGGAGAACTCCTATAAGAACGTGAAAATTGATCTTTTATACCCGATAGAAGGCTAGATCCCTGGTAGGCTGGTACTTTTGGCAGAAACCATCCTGTCCCCTTATGTTTATACACCAGAAAGGATTTGGGGTTATTCCTGAGTATCTAAGCTGCATTAGTCCCTAGAAGCATTTCAGGTATCAGGTTTGTACAAACACAAGACAAAACTGTTTCTGCCCCAGAACGCCTTCAGTTTAAGTATGAGAAGTGATTTACTTATTATTCCTCTCCTCCTTTGATTTTTTTCGGGGGGCTTTTCAAGGTTCCTTGATGAAGTTCAGGCTCACTCAAGCATTAACAAGATGAGTGTCCAGAATCTGGCTACAGTATTTGGACCAAATATATTACGGCCCAAAATGGAAGATCCAGTGACCATGATGGAAGGTAGGTACTACTCTTGTGAGATAACATACCACCTGTGTTTTTGGAGCTGTGAGAGTATGCTGAAAGTCATACATTCGTAGGTACCTGTATCACTTGACTGCACAGTCAGCAACAAGTCAAACAACCCCTTTCATCAGCGCCTGTGAAGGGATATACCACTTGGCCTCTGCTGTCCCACTCATGACTGGCCTGGGAGCATTTCTCCTCTCCACCACATGGAAATGCCTCTGCCCTGTTGTAAATTATTATGTGAAACTCTTTTTTGAACCCACCGCTAAAATGAAAGCTGGAATGTTCTTCAGAAGGACCATGTTTAAGTACCAAACTGCTGTCATTTAGTTTTGGTGCATTTCAGTGGTTAGACAGCTCCCTGTAAAGCACATCCAGTCCACAGTGAAAGAGGCACTGTAGTTTTTTCTGTGCCACAGTGACGATAACTAGGTGTCTTGGAAGTGTTGTCTTCTAAGCAGGCTGTGTATAGGTCAGAACTTCACAGAACCCAAGGAATAAGTTGAAAATCACTGTTAATTTGGGATGTAAAAATCTGAAGCTTGAAAATTATCTACCTCTGTACGGGTCAGGAAATGGCCAGGGCATGATCTCTCAATGGCTGACAGTAGGGCTGGGATACTGCCCCTCTGCCAGGTGGCACTGGAACATAACTACTGTGGTGCAAGCTTTAGCAGGGTCTTTGCATCAAGTTTTGTGGGATCTTGTCAAGCCTGCAAAAAGAACCAATGGATTCATCCAGCATTAGGTACAGATGGAGATGTCCAGGATGTCTGAACTCAGCCCTGACACTGCTACCTGGCTGTTGGGACAGCTGACGTGGTGTCCTGCATGATGGAAATCCTTCACACAACGCCAGCATTATCATGCCTTAGCAGCAGCAACGCCTTTAGCTCTGCACAAGTGACCTCTGAAAGGCACTGCAGATGTGTGCCCCACAGAGGGCAACTCACTACGAGGTACAGGTCAACTTCAGAGCGTGGCCCAATGTGTTATAATTGTTCAGGGACTTGAAGCCTGGCACAGAGATGTGGGGCATATTATTATGGGTAGCTTTGCGACCCCATCGAAGATTTAGAAGATACAAAAATGTGGGGAGGAGAAAAAGGGAGTGCAGGAGCAGATGCTGGGTTATTCAACATCACAAAGGTGCGGATAGCTGAAACCTCGACCTGTTGTGTGATGCTGTGACTTCCCCTAGTGGCCAGTTAGCCCCCGTTGACACGGCTCTTGCAGCATTGGCCAGCAACATGCTTTTTGTTTAGTTGGTACAGATGACAAGTTTGGGTTCAGTTCACCTCAAGCACGTAATGATGCAGTTCAGCTGATGGCAGAGGTGCTTGTACTGTGTATAGGTGCACAGGTGCCACAGATGCTGTGATCTCATGGTCTCCTAATCATGTGAAAATATGGTAGTGACATGACCTGGAATTCTGTATCAGCACAGACCTGAACTGTAGAAAAATGGGGATCCAGAGACTGGATTTTTAGACTTATTCATTACACTTATAAGCAACAGGACTGGGAACGTTTTGTTTTATTGTTAGTTGAGGATAGAAGAATGGTTAAATAGAAATAATGGAGAAGTGGACTCTCAATAATTTTTTTCTAGTGTTACAGTAATACGGATCTGCTAAATCAACTGCTAAAGAAAAATACAGCTGCCAGTTCTTAACAAAAAGCACTTTAATTGTGTCTCTCTTCAAATCTAAACCATGATTTTCAAATATAAATATCTGAAATTTGACAGCTAAATTTATCTCCAGATATTTATTTATCTCCAGAGAGGTTTATTTCTCTTCCTGCACTCACAGACATAAAATAGATATAGGTGAGCTCAGTAACTCTTGCTATCAGGCTGAAACCTCATTATTAAATTCCGGCTCTTATCTTGAACCCCTGAATATGTTAGTCTTACTCTATTTCTGACAATGACTGAAGATAGAATTAATTACATATTTGCTCTTTTTAAGGTTTTCTTCTTCTGTAGGAAGTTCTTTGTATTTGGTTTGGTAAGTGTAAGTGGTGTTCTTTACTAGTTCATAATGGTGTACTCCACTACTGGAGAACGACAACTCATTTCTGTGGATTTAAGTAACTGCAAGTATTTTCTCTACTTGCTGTACACCTTCTGCAGCTGCATGTATAATACAGCTGTGATACTTTCTGCAAGTTTCTCTATGCACTGAGAGCAGCAGAAGGCCTGTGGTGAAATTTTTGTTTCTTCAATAAACACTAGTTCTGGGCCCGTTAAGGCTATGAAACTGAGTGAAACGTAGTTGTGGAAACCTGATGGTTTTGGAAGCCAGAGAGAGAGGTGCTCCATCCCAGCAAATAGGCTAGTGTATTCAGGATCCAGGATGCATCTCTGCACAGGGCTGTCCTGCATGGATGTACACACCAATTGATGCTGGCTCTGAACTCCATGCCTTGCTGTGGTACAGACATGCCCCGTTTTCCAGGTGTCCTCCTCTGTCATCCTCAGAGATGTCCTTAAGCAGGCCAGTTTGTCACTGCTAGTGATCATTTGTACTCTTTGATAGTCAGCTACATTCATGAGTTGGACTGACATCTGCATCCTTCACAGTCCCCATTTCCAGCAAAGGGAATGACTCCTGCCTCTTGCAGTCCTGTACAAAAAGGCCCAGACAGTTGTTTGTGCAGACCCATCAAAGTGCATTGTGGCCACAGGCCGTCTCAGACAGGGAGTGAGTATCTGAGGTCTTCTGTGTCTCGTCAACTTCTTCCATTTGTTTTCTCCCCACAGGCACCTCACTAGTTCAGCATCTGATGACAGTGCTGATAAGTGAACAGGGGAGAATCTTTGCTGTTCCTCAGGCAGATGTGCCAGGGAGCCAACTGGAAATCAGACCTGTGCCTCAGCGCAGTACTGTGGAGTGGATCTCGGAGGAAGACGGGGAGGACAGCAGGGTGCAGAACAGCGTTCCCAGCCCCACTGATTTGCCTTCTAGCAATGCTGTGGCACTAGATGCCACTCCTGGACCTGCAGTGAAAAACACTCCTTCAGAGCACAGTGGCAAATTGACTCAGCCTGCCACCAGCCCCAACAAGAGAGTGCAGACACTGCCTCCGTGGAAATACTCCTTCCGCCAGCAGGGAGCACGGTCTGCGAGTCCAAAGCTGGGCAGCTCGTCCTTAGATATCCCCAACCTCTCCTCTAGTGGGAACTGGTTGATGAATGGACTGTACTCTCTCCGAGGCCATCGCCGGACAGCCTCTGGGGAGCGAGTTAAAGACTCCTGTTCTTCCCAGAGACTCTCCACTTATGACAATGTCCCCTCGTCCAGCCTCTCCCTTAGCACACACAGTATGGCCAGCACCACATGGTCTACATCATCATGTGAAATCTCCGTGGTGGACTCCGTCAGCAGCTGCCCAGCCTGCCGGGCCAGTGACTCTTCTGCTTTAAGCTCTCTCAAAACCGAGTGGGTAACTCAGGGCTCACTGTCCCAGAGTGACGTTAAGACTGCAGATCTGGAGAACAGCATCGACAGGTTTGAAGAATGCAGCAGCAACAGCAGTGAACAGAGCAACCTGGCTGCAGCTTCCAGAGACTCTGCCAAATGCTCCAGGGCCTTGCAGAGCTTGGTGGTGGAGCTAAAGACAGAACTGAGCAAACAGAGGACTGAGTATGAGACTAGTATCAAAAGGTAATGTCATCTGCAGGGGGGACAAGGAAGTTGTCTGTCAGCATTACCCCTGTTTGAACATGGGTGTGGGCTACCAAGCGTATCAGGTTCTCAGACCTGGAGTTTGGGTTCAGGAGATAGCAGATTTGGTTCTGTTCTTTCCTCACTGCTCTCTGAATCAAACTTTTGTCTCACTGATCTAAGAGAGGATAAAAAAAATGGGACTTCCACCACATAGGGAATTCCAATATTTCACACTCTATGTTTTCACTGGAAATCATAACTGCACAGGTAATGCCAAAGTCTGCTCTTTGTCAGTGTCCTGGGAGAAACAGCAAAGCAAACATCTTGGAGGGAGGGATAGGGACCCAGGGTGGTCAGGCCTCACCAAGGAATTCTGTTGGTCTGTGCAGTGCCGAGATTTGTACTAAATCAGTCAGAATTTGAGGGCTTCTTGCTGCTTTTCCCAACAAACATTCATCAGGAAACTGATCATCTTGACTATTCTCCGGGGGTTTTTTGGTGGTGGTGGTGTTGGGACTGCATGTCAGCTACAACTTTTTCAGCAGTCCTTTTGTGTTGAACTTACTTCTAAAAACCTTGCTTTTGATTGTTGACGTACTTCTAGTGGTCCTTTGCACATCTGGCCAGCCACTGTCTCAAAGGAACAGCAAGGTGCTGCTTGTAAGCCGATAGGTGAGCTGTGCAGTTTCTTGCCCACTCTGATGTGTATTTGCACAACTGCTGGTGCTGTACTTTAGATCTGTGCTCAGAAAAATTCCTTCCAGTTTTCAGGAGAGATCTGTGTGAGGGCATGGGCTGTAGGAAGTACTAACTATGAGGTCACATTTATTTGTGTGAGTTAGTGTATTAGGTTTTATGAGTGTTAAGTGCTTGAGAGAAGGGACTTTTAGGCAAGTACTCAGGGAAATATGCACATGAAATATTGTTGCTTAAAAGAATTAGATATGTTTTAATATACAGCCATATGCAAAGTTGCACACCATATTATAATCCAGAGAACTGGCATTGGCCTGGGCTCTGCAGCACTGCTACTTGCCCTGAAAAAGGGCTGTGGCTGTAGTCCCATTTCTTACTAGTAGTTGAGTTCTCAGCTTGCTTTGTGTTGTTAGTGTTATACTTCTTCAATTATTAAAACTCTTGTAACACTTACCTGCCTCAATTTTCAATCAGTCTCCCAAACGTGGTACCAAAAGCACATATGACTATTCCTAGGGATTGTATAGCATAGCTTTAGGCTATGTTTATTGCCTCTTTTTTTTTCTTGTTAATTTCTCAAAAATGTATCTGAACTGTGATCTCTTCCAGCAGGCTAGCTGTTAAGGTAGGAATTTCACTTGCTACCTTCCTGCTTTACTTTATGATTTCCTATGGTGGTGGCTTGCCAGCCTCTGCAGCTTTTCTGCCTCTTGCATTGCACTGCCCTGGTATGTGAAGCTGGAACGAGAGTCAGGCCACTTGGCAGTTTCTATTCCTGCTTAACATCAGAGTGGCAGAAAAACTTACCTCAGGTTTGTTGTGTTTCAGGTAGAAGAGCTGATGAGAGTTAATCATGGTGTGTTGGAAAAGGTCTATGAGTAAGCTCATGGCTTACTTGTTTGTTGGTTTTTGTTTTGGTTTTTTATTAGCTGCCCTACTGATTCAGAATGGGAGGGAAATGAGGGTATGTGCCTTGCATTTAATGCTGCAGAGCTGCCCTGGCAAGCCTTGTTGCAGCGATCCAGATTAAGAAACACAAAGGCGACCAAACTGCAAAACTTGTAAATGTGTATCTGCATATTTTTACCTGCTGCCTGGGGGGAGAGATCGCTTTCCACCTCTTACCAGTGAAACTGTTCCAACAGGGCCTTCAGCTGTTGACATCAGGGACATCCAGGAACACCTCTTCTTCATTCCAGCTGTTGAGCAGTTTCAGCTGCTTCAGCTCTAACACTTGCCTTTCCCCTTCAGCTGGACAGGGACAGAGAACAGTGTGGCTGCAGGGAAGGGCTATAAATTGGTCGGGTCTCACAGGACAATGCAACTCAGAGGAAAATACCTAATGAACTAACTTTCATCACTCAGTCGCTGAGATAAGCGGCTTTGGAGCCGACTCAGCTCCGACAGACTGACTGATCGTGAGGCAACAGACCCAATGATCACGAGGCACAGGGGGGGTTTTCGGGAGATTCCTTCAACAGGAAAACCCCGAGACAGCTGCGCAACCCGAATCCCGCTGACAGCTCTCTTGCAAGAGGCTGGCATGGCGCGGGAGTTGCCAGGGCAATGGTGACCACAGCCCCCTCCCAGTCCTTAAATTCGTATCAGAACCACAGAGAGCAGGCAGCGCGGGTGTGCCACCCGCAACACGCTGCAACAGCAGCAGCAGCAGCAGAGGAGGTGGCTCGGATAGTGGGACGGTGAACTTCTGCCGGGTCCAGAAGCCTCATAAGGCAGCCGCAGGAGCAGAGCGAGCAGGCAGGGTTCCTCTGAGAAAGAGGGAAGAACTAAAGACCAGGAAAAGCATGGACATCCTACCTGACCCTCCAGTCAAAATGGCAGGCACTCGTCTTAAAGCTAAGGCTGCAGCTCTGGCTAAGGGGTCTGCTCCATCTTCCCCTGGGATGGCCAATTCCTCCACACAGAGCTTCGTGCGGCAGAGACAACCATACAGACCTTGGTGTGTGTGAGGTGCCAAAACTGCTCTCCTGGGGTAGGGATGGGAGACAAACCATCCTGCAACAGGTGTGCCCAGGTGGACCAGCTTCTAGAACAGGTGGACAAATTGCAGGAGGAAGTGGCAAGATTGAGGAGTATCAGGGAGTGTGAGCAGGAGATAGACTGGTGGAGCTGCACCCTACCATCCCTGAGGCAAAGGCAGGAGACAGAGGCTCCACAAGAAGCAGAGGATCCCCTCCCCCCTTGCCAGCAGGTCAAAGGAAGGGACCTAAGAGAACGGGGAGAATGGAAACAGGGCCCAGCCCGGGGGGGCAGGCAAATCCCCT
>NW_010128649.1:665-20265 GCF_000699245.1 Pterocles gutturalis | reverse complement strand
ATGGACTTGTGAACCTTCAGGTTCTTTAGGTGGCCTCAAACTTGATCTTCTCCTACAGCTGGTGGTTCTTCCTTCTCCCAGTCACTGCCTTTGCCTTCTACAACTTGGGCAGTGTGGCTTGAGTTCTTGCCAGTGAAGACGGATGTAAAGAACTCGTTAAGTACCTCAGCCTTCTCAATATTCTGGGTCACCAGGTCTCCCGGTTTCTTCCAGAGGGGGCCCACTTTTTCCCTAGTCCTCCTTTTATCGCTGACATACCTATAGAAGTTCTTCCTGTTACCCTTAATGTCCTTGGCCATATTTAATTCTGCTAGGGCTTTAGCTTTCTGAAGGAAATCAACTTATGCAGGAACAGCAGATAGGAGTAGAGGGCTAGATGGTAGCTGATTTAAAACTGGTTTCAATGAAAGACAGTGACTAACAGCAATGTGACCTTGGTACTTGCTGCTTGTCTACTCAAGTATGTTGCTAAAGCTGGGCAAAAATGAAGATAGATGGTAAAGTATGCAGTCGTACTGTACAGATTTGCTTTTGAACCTGAGAAATTTATTAACTGTTAGTCAACTAAAAATAGTTCTATTTATAAATTCCTTACTGGGAGGAAAAAAAGGATGTATAAATTGTTGCTCACTAATATACTTTCATATCTCTTTCTTTTTTATATAAGATGTTAATGAATTAGTGAAAAGGTAATAGAGGGGTTTTTCTCTCCTTAAAAGGAACAAACTTTTCAGCATTCATGACACACACAGACAAAACTCTGTGATTTTTCCTTTTTTTTGCATAAAGACATTAGGCATATGGTTTAGAAAATAACATCTATCTATTTTATTTATTAAGGAAAAGATTTTTTGTCTCGTTCAGGAAGGCAAAATGCTGTTGGTAAGTACAATATTTTGTTAATGGTAAACTTGTGAGAGCAAGGTATAGTTATGTGCTTTCATACTGCCATGATCTTGGTATTACCAACACGACGTCTTTTAGTTTTTCATTCTGAAATAACCTCAGTCAAATACACTTGATGGCATATGATGTTCTGTATGTAATAGTTGTCAGCTCAACTGCACCTTGCAACTGCAGCTGCAATTTTTCTACTGTTAATCTACAGCCATAGGTTGAAATTTAAAATTTAAAGTTACGTTTCTTACAATTAAATGCACTTGCCTCAACTTATGAGTATTGCAAGTGATGTGAAAGTTCCATGATGATAGATAGGAAAATGAGCTAAAGCAACTGTCCTATATGTACTATGTTTGCTGTTCACAAAAGTTAAGTCACAAGGCATGCTGCTTAGCTATTGCAAAAATTATAAAATGTTTTTTTTTCCAGCATAAAAGTTGAAGATTACATTTGGGGATATTAAAGCCTAAATTTGCAGAAGGGAGATATGTTGAGGAACATAATACATTCAGTCATTGTGCTACAGCTTGCTCAGAGCTGGGTGAATGTTCTGGAGATGTGTCAATAGAAGCTTACCTTACCCATATGGCCTTACCTGTTCACCACTTATGCATGCATAATACTGGTCTAGATGACTCAGTAGAGCCAAGGGTTATGATAACTACATTTCCTTTGAAAATGGGTGTTTGTGTATCAATGATATGAATATCAAGCATCCAGTTGCATTGAAAGCCATGAGTTCCTAGGGAGGTGTACTGTATGGATGGTAATTCATTATTATTTTATCTTTTCACAGTTAAAATGCAATTAATTTTCATTTCCATGCTGAGGAAGACTAGCCTTTTGATTTTTAAATGCAACATTTTGACTAATGATTACTTTAAATAAACATTTAATTTAGCTTTCTGTCTAACAGATGAACTGTAGTACGAAACAGGGCTTTGTGCTTTGTTTTTGTTTTAGTTATGGACCTCAATGTATCAGAGAGACAGCTTTGCATCAGTGTGGAGGCTTGCTCAATTCGGTTGCCACTGCCTGAGGTATAAAACAGTTATATTTTCTATGATTCTGTTTGTCTTGTTAGTCTTTATCTTCTTTTCTGTTAGGTGACTTGCAATTAGCATGATGGGAACAGAAGTGCTTATTTCTAAATGCATTAAGACAGTAATCACATTCATTGACTATCTGCATCTGTTGTAGGCACATAACTTCCATATTATATCTATATTGATGCATTCTAGCAAGCATTGTAAAATTGAGATTCTAGACTAATTATTAAGAGACCTTTCAAAAAATGCTATGAGAATATAGTAGTGAAGTGTCTTTATGATTCTAGATTTCCTTCTAGCAGTGTTTTCTAGAAGGCCTTCACTGGCTCACTGCAATACATAGACAGTTTTGAGTAACATCTTAAAAGTGAAGCTACAGGTAAGTTGTCAGCACTATGTTTAAAGTCCCTGTATATAATTATTCTGGAATCTACTTCATTTGCTATGCAGCTTCCAAAATACTGGAGCAGCCTGCTGATTGTAAGCATAATTAGTATTTGTTTTTTTAAGAAATCATGGTTGAGGTTGAAAAATTACCATCCTTTGTGACAGCCATGTTGCCTTTGTTGAATAGGTTCATACATACAAGGGCATATTTGTCAGGCTTTGCTGGTTTCTTCCAAACTTTAAAAAAATGTGCATGGAAGCGAGACTGTTCCTAGTTTGAGAAATTCCTTCTGTACTCTTACTTATGAAAATGCTTCAAAGAAAGTTTAAATCTCACTGATTTAAATAACCTTTAAACCTTGTACTTGCATAACTTTTGGAAGTGTAGGCTCTAACATAAGATAGTGTGCATTTTGGTAATGGGAATATGTTCTGAAATAGTCAGTTTATGAGAGCTGATAAAAGAATAACAATGTATAAGCTTCAGTGTCTTGTGATACACAATTAGAAAATTTTAATTTTGTACTGCTGTAAAAATATTTGCAAATAACTTTTTTTTTTTTTCCTAAGCTGGGAGATTTTGATATTTCTGTCAACACCTTAAAGCTGTTTGACAGCAATGAAAATACAGTTATTCACCAACATTACATATTAAGTAACTGGTGCTATGTTTTGCCAAGGTAGGACTCTGTTTACATTGCAGCAGAAACAAACGTTTCCTGGAATGTTTTCCATACAAATTGTGAATTCGATATTAGTGATAAGAACACTTCTGTTTTACCATCTGTTTTACATTCAGGAATCTTTCCTTTTTACTTTTATGGTCTCAGTGTTATGGAAAATGAGAAAAATTAATCAGTGAATCATAAATTACACATTTAAGTATTATTTCCATTTTAGTAATCTCTCTGCTACTTCTGTGATACCGCAAAAGCATTATTTTTTCTCAAATATAATTTTATCAGAAAGTGTCAATTCAAAGAAAAACATATTTCCATCTTTGACACAATTTCTTTTCACCTGTGATTTTCATCATAAAAATATAAGAAGCAAAGATATATTTGCTTTTGTTCCACTTTCACTGGTAGTGAGTATTACAGACAAGAGAAATTAGACTTGTAGGTGCCAAGTTCTTTTCAGGTTCTTTTCAGTACTTCAGGAAATATTGCTATTGTTCTGTCATAAACTTATGAGCTAAAGGTATTAGTCCTCAAAATATAAAAATAATCCATAAATACTTCCAATGCCAAAAATAAGATTTTTTTTTCCCAAAAATCACATGTATTTTCAGCTGAGTTTTATGACACCCTTTCTAAGTGTGCCTTCTTTACCTATGCACAGCATGAAAATGGGTCAGATCATAAACATCAGCCACATAATTCCTCCAGAATCTCCTTTCCGTTCATATAAAGAATTGCAGATGCACTGGAAGAATCTGGTAAGAAACAATATTCACTGCTTTCATTTTTCCCTCCCTTTTTTGTACAAATTGAGTTTTTATTTGTAATACATGTTTGTGATTTTTTTTCAGTATGGATATATTCTTCCAGAAGATCTCGAAGAGACAAAAATATACTGCAGTGTCTACTTCAAACCAATTGAGGAAAGGTTTTTTACGTATCCTTTCATAATATTTTTGTTATATTTCCTCTACTGCACCTCTAGTGAGGATCTAAATTTTCATTTTTGAATGTGCCACATTTTATTCTTCCATAATTTCATGGAAGTCAGTGCAGAATTGCTTCACTAGACAATTTGGAACAAAATATTTGGTCAAGTCTCTTTTCCTAGTGTTGAATAATAGCAAGCCAAATAGAACACTTTTCTTCACAGCTTCTGTGAACATGATAATGCCACTCTAAATGGTGATGTAAAAGGATGAGTTAAATTTCTGTAAAAATATGGCCAACAAAGATTTGTTTTAAAGAAAATTTTCCTGCTAGGAAAGACTAGACTAAGGATTGCTTATACTGAGTAATCTTTACTGTGGTAGGTTAATATGGTATAATCATGTTGAAGTCCTGTAACTTTATAAGCTTCTGTCGCTTCAGAAAGCAAGTGCTTTTGTTCACCTTTTTGAAAAAGCTTTAGACACGTTCATGCTTTCTTCTTAACAAAGATGATTCATAATTATAGAAATGTAAATAAACGTGTTATGTATCCCTGAACACTTAATTCAGGTACCCTTTAAGTTGCATTCGAAGTCAGCCGGTGCAGTATTTCCCTAGAACAGATTCAGAAAGTGTGTTGAACTCTTTTATTTCTGACATGAAGCGTAATCTTTCACATCTATGTGGATTTCCAGTAAAGATGACAAGTAAAGCGCTTTATGCTACACAGGAACTCTCCAGGGCTCTGGTGCGTGGAAGATTTTTTTTTTATAAAAATATTAATGGCATGTACTTTGTTCATGGTGTGAAGTGGTCTTTATCATATCCAGAACACAATAAGAGTGTAAAACTATGCTTTTCACAACAAGCAACTATCAATCATGTTACCTTTAATTAAATGTGTAATTAAATACTAGATTGCTATTTACCATTGTTACGTTGCTGTCCACATCACAAATACATAAAAAAATTGGACTTAGTGTTAATTAGTCGCAATCAATATTATCAATAATCAACTCTGTAGACTGTATTTTACAGTTGGATATCCAGAACTTTCTTGCACCTCTTCCATAATAATAATAACAACAATACTAACAACAACAATACTAAAAATAACAATTACTGTTACAATTTATTGTTAAAAAACAAACCAAGAAAAATATAAATTTCTGTGGAACTTACTCATTTACTCATTTAAAAACACTCAAGCATAAGATTTACTCCATGGCTGGTGATGGAAAAGAGGCAAGCAATAAAAACTCCTTTAATATGAGGTTGTGACAAAGGCTGAGACTCAAATTTCTTTGGTGGTAGTAGTGTGTGAAAAAAATAAATGAAGTAATTAATTCTGAACAAAGAATACTGACACAAATCACAGAGATTCTAAAATACTATAATCCTCTTTCAGAAAGCAGTTCCTGTTTATGTCTCTTCAGTGATCAAAGCTAGAATGGCTCCTCTGTGTCATCTGCAGTTTTTATAGACCTCCAAAGTGTCTTTTGCTCAGAATGCAGATGCCCTTACAAGTCTTAAGAGACTAGGAGTCCTGTCAGTCAAACTCCCTGCAGACCCCCTCAAAAGGGGTAGGCATTACTCAGCTGGAAAGCACTAAACCAAGATAATGACTGTAATTTAAGTCTTTCCCTCTGAGAAATAAGATATTCCAGCATAGTTAGTAAACAAAGAACAGGGGGAGGAGAAAACAAATCTTCATTTATAGTGACAACAAAATATTGTTTAAAAATGTAGTTCATTCTAATTCAAAACAGGAAAATGTATGGTTATACATTGTGATGTATATTAGGTTGATATCATATAGTGATGCATTATGTGGCACTATCAGATTTTTAAATCCATTTCATTCAATTTATCAACTCTTGTTGTATTGCAGGAAATAAAATCTAAGGATATTAAATTGGCCGGTGAGATGGTTTGTGTAGTTTCTCTAACGCAGGCTCCCCCAAGGAAACAGACTTTGCCTGGAATTTCTTCACCGTGCAGTATGGAAAACAGCCACTGGATGGAGCGTTTGAACAAAGAGCCAGAAACACCTGCTTTTTTGAGTAGTAGTAAGGGTGCAGAAAAGGTCAGCATTGAAGCAACAGCTAAATCAATGAATAGTAGACAAATACCAGGAGTACCAGAGTTACCAGCTGTGAAATCTTTAGGAATGCCTGTAAATTCAGCCTTTGAACTCCCTCCCCAAAAAGTCAGCAAAATTATACCAATTTTCAAAGGAAGGTTGATGCAAATGAATGGGAAGAACACAAATCAAATTGATGGGAAGAAAAGAGAAAATGCTGGAAGACATTCACCAGTAAAAATTATGGATGTTTCATCTTCTATGCTGAGTGCGTGCAAATTCAGCATAACTCAGGTTTACAAACCCGTTCAAAATATGTCAGTCAAAAATCCTACTCATAGCAGCATACTTAAGGTAATGAATGTGAAAACAAATGCACAACCTGATATACCCATATTTCGATGGAAAACAGAGTCTGGTGGACAAATGGCTAATTCTCATTTTTCTGGTAACTCAGCTTCGCATAGGAATTCGAGTGAAGTCAATCACAAAAAGACAAATTCTCCTTCCTTTGTTAAGAATGTTGGGTCAGTGCTTCAGAAATCGAACATCAGTCTGAGTCTGAATACATATCCATCTCCTACTTACAGTGCAAGAAGGGGAAAAAAGTTTGCAAGTCAAAATACCTCTCAAGTTCTTGAGAAACAACACCAGTCAAAGAAAGTACCTTTGCAAATTGGTAAATTAGACAATGAAATGACAAACCTTGGTTTATCACAGCAACAAACAAAGACATCAAATGAAGGAGCAGGGTTAAATATTCATGAATCTGTCTTAAATTATACAACGTGCATCACCAAAAATGAAGAAAATAAAGCAGCTTGCCATTCTAAGGACTGCATTGCTAAAACAACCAGTTGTCATTCAAAATCTAACTTTGAACAGGTACAGTAAATAACAGGGCTCATTCTCACTGGTTCTTACAAATTTATATATTCTAAAACAACATTAAGCAATAAAGAGCATGACTTTCATCATGTTCTACCATCATTCTCAATATAGTTTTCTAAAATTTCTACCATATAAGTTAATGTTGTCAGCCACTGCTGCTTTCTTTGTGAAATCGAAGATGATCTCCTGTGTTTTCTGAGAGACACATTTTTATCTGGGACTTTTAAGGTAGCATAATTCTTTTCCTTTCTTTTAGTTTATCAGTTTATCAAGATTGTTTCAGGTTTAGCATGGTGAAATTTTCAGTGTTCAGTCTGTCTTCATATGAAACCATATTAACGAACAGCTCCTGGAAGGAATCTCAAACCTCATCAATTGTGTAGTGCTGACTGCAGTGTGTGTAAGGCATTGTGCTGTTAGACACACATAGAAGTTTGTATTAGTTTGATTACAATTTCACTAAAAGCACAAGTTGCAACAGGAGAAATTCCTACTGGGCATAAGGAAAAAAAAATCTTCAGAGTCAGAGTGGTTAAGTACTGGAACAAGTTGCACAGAGAGGTTGTAGAGTTGTTACCATTTCAGATACTCAGAACTTGACTGGATGGGGACCAAAGCAATGTATTCTGACTTTGAAGTTAGCTCTGTTTTAGTAAAAGTTACTATTAGATGACCACTAGAGGTACTTTACAACCGAAATTTTCTATGATTCTGCCTGTATTTCAATAAAATAAATAGGTGAGCATATTTCAGTGCATTTTTTGTGAGGATGATCTCCCATAGATTGGGCACATGGATGAAATGTGTCGTGCTCTTTTTTCACCTATAAAATGTAATTTGGGAGGTTATTTCAACTTTGTTTTATGAGGGCATCTTTTGAAAAAGTAGGTCATTTTAACAAGTAAAATGTTGGGGTTTTTTTGCTAATGAAGGTATAAACTTCTGTGCTTTAAGATGATTACAGGGAACAAGTATCTGACATTTGAAACACTGACCTCAAAACCGACTTCCTCAATCCAGGAGAGCAACCTGAAAGCATCTGTAAAGAAAGGTTGTGCCAGAAGAAGACAGGTAAAAAAATCACACATGCCTTGATCCAGTCTATGAGGACCTGAATTAAGAGATTAAAAAAAAAATTATTTTTTTTCATTTTAGCATGTTCCAGTTAAAACAGGGAAATCAAGAAATCTCATTGTGGCCACTCTGGATAAAATTAACCTTAACCAGGATAAAATTAACATTAACCATACTTCAAGTGTGCTTTAAAAATGTTTGTCTCCTGTAAAAGATACTACTGAAATGAAAATGTTTAATGATGTTGCTCAATGTAAATATGTTTCTGAAGCAGGTTTTCTGATTCTACAGAAAACAGCTTTATCCTGTCCGATATAACTATGGGCATTCTCATTGACTCTCTAAGTGTCTCATCTTAAGTGCCTGAATTCAGCAATGTTCTGTAGAAATGAGTTCCAAAAGTCTATTTGTAATTTATTATGGGTTTTTAAAAGTTATATTCTCTTATTTTTTTAATATATTTAAGTTGTTATTGTATTACTAGATTGTGTAAGCAGCAGCAATTAGGTAGGTTCCTAATCTGAATTTTTAATTTTTTTTTTCCTCTGGATGCTGCTCTGTGATAGTAGTGCATACTTTTAAATTCCTCTTCAAAATATTTTTTTCATTATTCTTAAGTATTGCTTTTAGCTACCACTGGGCTACACTTCTGTTTCTAAATATCAGTTCTTAAAACTCAGTTGTATCTTCTATCTCCTTCTCCTTATAACCACATTCTCTATGTTTTTACTACCTAGAAGTTAGGCCTATTAGAAGGAACAGGTCTCAAGTCTCCAATGCTCAGTACGATTGTATTGTCTTACATAGATATGTATGTATCGTATCTGCTAATAGCCCTGTGCAATAACTTTACAGAATAAGCCAGGAGGAAAAGTTGCACGCACCTAACTCACTTGTCACCCAGGTTGTCACTTGCCTTTTATCTTTCTTTTGAAGCATGACCATTTGAAGTCTCATTACCCATACTTGATCTGAAGTGCCTTTGCCTAGTCACATGTTGCAATATATAAACTTGCCTTGTCAGCATACTCATTAACTGTTCATTAAGAACTTAAGAGTATGTATCCATAATTCAGATTCTTCCACTTAATTTGCATTTGTTAACATTAATTTTTATCTGTCATCTTTTTGTTGTGTTGTGCTTTTAAACCAAATACAAGATGATTCTGTAACTTTTAATGGTAATTACAACAGCACAGTCTGTGCTATCCATGCAGTTCAGGAAAGGCCAGTAGAGCAGCCTCACAGGGCTGCTGCAGGAACACACTTGTACCCTAGAGCTCAGGCTGCAGCAGAGAAGAGAAGAGAGGAGCTGGTGAGGGAAACGCCAGCCCAGCTGCTCTGAGCTGGCCTCATCCAGCTGCAGCTGGAAAAGGCCCTTCCACAGGGCCACAACTGAGTCACTAGTTACAGGCCAAGCACTGCAATGCTACAGCAGTAAAAGTCAGGAGTAATTCTCACAAAGAAGAAAACAGCAGCTAAAAATAACTGTGGTTATGAGAATAACAACCCCAGGGGTCTGAGTACTGAAGGGAGACTTCCACCATAATACGAATTAAGTGCTGAAGTCCTTAGCCTGCCACTGGGAATGACTCAGCCTCACTAGAGCTTGTGAGCATGGAGCTAGCTCTACAGTGTGGGCAGACAGGACAAGCAGAGAGCTTGTAGCTGGTCTGGCAGCACTGCTGGGATAGAGAAGGGGCACTGTCCTCTCCTAGTCATGAGTCACAGGTGCTCGGTGGAGTTCTTCTCCCCCCAGGCATGCTGTGAGTAGCACAGATACCAACCTGGGCTCTGCAAGCTACTTTTGGGAAGCAGCAGGAGACAGCAAGTTCTCACTGTCTGCCTGCTACACTGCCAGTGCCGCATTGCTACTGCTGGAGCCAAGTGAGGTGGATGGTACAGGTCTAGGGAAGCCTTAGCTGGAATCTCAGGAGTAGGAGAGGGACTTCATTAACTTTGTTAGTCTGATTCCTCTTCCCTCCAGATTAAAATACAATGGTACTGACTGGGGATGCTGCTAAACACTTCTCTGAAGAGTAAGCCTTTGTCATTGTCTCAAGGTTGAACACCAAAATGGTCAGTTGGTTTTGAAAGCCTTGGCTGCCACCACATAAAAGGGTATTTTCAAAATAGTTCTATTTTTAATTATTTATCCACTGTACATATAAACATACTTTAAATTATATTTATGATGTAAAATAAAAACTTTTATTAGTTCTTACATAGTTTCACTCAGAAACAACTTTTTAGTTGAGCTATTAGCTTAGTACTACTGCTTTGTTTGTGTTACTGTTTTTTGTATTTTGTTAGTTTGTTTGGTTTTTGTTAACAGAAGGAAGAAGATTATTCGAAGTTAAAGAAAGCCAAAAGAAGTAAGCCTTCTATTTAAGATGTTCTGGAGTACTGAAAGAAAACCCTGGGTATGCTCATTACAAATTTTAAATATTTTTATTTGCTAAAATAATATCACATATCTATAATAGTTCCTGTTCTTTTGGATTATGATAGTGACATCAGCTGTCTCCCAAAGGAATCACTTTACTAAACAAATAGCTTCTAGAGCAAAATAATGATGCAACAAGCTAATATTCTTGGTTTTATTGGACACTAACAAACAAAGCTTTGCTTTATTTGTGAAACAAGCAATGTTTAATACAAAGGCATCTTGTACTTAGTAGAACATAGAAGAATTTGGCTTAAATTTGTATTTTGATTGGCTCATTTTCTTTCAGATTAAAATAAACCTGTTTTTTGTACTGATGAATTTCATTTGAATCTGAGCTGTAGTTAAAACCATAAACCATTGAAGTGAAGCTATGTATGTTATTTAATGCCATTACATGAAATGTGGTGGTTAAATGCTTTTGTGGTGCCAAGATCTAATCCAAGGACAAAATGGTCTGCCATACAAAATGAGTAAATTCAGTTTTGTGACTAGATATTTCAACCCACATTGTGGGTGGTTTTTGATAATAGTCTTGCAGAATAGAACACTTTTCCTTTGAATAGTAAGGATACATATAACATATGAAACCCACCAGTTTTATTGACCTAATGCCTATCACAAGTTATCAGTAGTAAAACATGCAGGAAGGGGTAGCCTATAAAGTTAACTGTTTCAGAGATATATAAAAGTATATTTATTCAAAAGAAAATACTTACGGAAGAAAGATGGTCACACAGACACAACAGCACAAAAATGCATATTGTACAAAACAAAAAGAAAAACATAGCAATAAAGAAGCAAAATATAAATGATGCATCTTAATCTGGCTTTTGGCTTCAACGTAAGAGAGAACAAGTAGGCAATTGTGCATTTTATCTCAGGGATGCACTTTATGTCCTCCCTTTATTTGCATGGATAAATTTCCTCCAGCGAACATATCAGTTGTCTGCTTTCTCTGAAGAAAGTCAGTTGTATGGATGGAAGCTTTCCATATCGGGCCTTTATACTCCAGTATTCAGCATATCCTGCTCCTGGGTCTAGCATTGCATCTCTACTGTGTCAAGCCAGGCAGCTGAGGCATGGTCTTTCTTCAGAGGTGATCTATTTTAGTGATTCAGCATAGATATCTGTAGGTCCAAAGTCTGTGACTTTCACTGAGGACTGATGAACAGAAATGGTGTCTCTGAGAATGGTCAAAACTTTACTTTTTTTACTTAAAAAATCTAACTTTTTTTCTTATTTATGAGTTAGATACCATGGGATCAAGTTGATCATGGTAGGTGATGCTTGAACCTTGGAGAGGAAACAGTGTTTAAAATATTATTTCTGACTCCCATTGGTATGGGTTCTTCATTGGTGTTGATGACTTTAAAACTAGAGCTACAATAACTTCTGCTATTGGATTGGTGCCTGCAATTTTGATTCTGAAAAGCTTTGCTCTGAATTTCTTCATTATGTGTTATTACACATGCATTCAGAGTGCATGTTTTCATTTGAACACTTGAGAATTACTTGTAAGTTTTCAAATTTACTGTGTCGCAAAATTTACGGGTGAAAAGGTCTGAGAACGGAATTCAATGATGTAGTCAACAGGAAGGGCTTGGATCTATAATTTATGACAATAAACTTTTTTTACTATTTTCTTGCAAAAAGGTCAGTTTTTATGACTAACATATGACAAGTTGCACAGCCTCTTAACTTGTCCAGGAAATCACAGCATAATCCTAACTTTCTTCTTTGTTTTTCTGGTAAAAATAGTGGGTATGTTAGTAAAATCAAGGACATGAAGCAATGTGAGAGAAGTATTTGACATTTGAAGAAGTTGTACATTTGATTCTAATACTAAATCATTCTGATTAATTCTGTTTTTACCCATACGTAGACAATCCCCCACTCTCTGGGAAACACTCGGGTTTTTCTTTGGCATAAATGCAGTAGCTAGATAGTAAGCATGAGCTTGAGATACCCACCTCCTGCCCTCATATTTAGGGGTCTGGACTATGCTGGGTATGTAATTCTTTTTCAAGACGACACAGATTGGGCCAGTGGAACCTCTAAGGATGCTGAGGTGCCCAGCCCATGGGGCAGGGGCAGGATGTCTGCTGCTGAGTGAGCTCTGTAGAGTCTGTTGGGTACGTCTACTAGATTTCCATTGAATTTAATAGGAGTTTTAATGTCTAACACATATGTAGCCAGCTTGATGTAAGTGGTCTAAAGCTGGAGCTTGAAACCATCCCAAGAGTCAGACCTGAATAGTTATTCAGGTAGCCTTCTTATCGTTTAAATAAAGTCCTGCATGATTAGAATTTTCAGAAGAGGTTTACAGATTCTTTTTAAGCTATTTTATATTTACTATCAAATTTTTTAAAAAGTCTGGAGTTTACTATTCCATGCTTTGTCTTTTGTTAACAGAAGTCATCCTGTCATTTTTCGAGGTAAAAAATTACTGTGAGAAGGAAGGAGAAGTTAAAAGGAGAGTGTATACTAGTACAACAAAATTATTTGAAAGTAAGATTTGCATCATTACAGACATTGGTACTAGAACAGACATATTCAAAATAGCAGCATTGAAGTTCCCAAGCCATTTCCCTGTTCTGCAGAACTCTGCTGTTGCTCTGGTCCCGTGCTGTCATATGATCCTAACCTTTGATTTTAGTTGCCCAATTTCATTTAGCAAATGAGACACTACAAATTAATCACCTATAGTAATAGTATAATTTTACATGAAAGTAATTGCTGCCATTACTGTAAGGATATTGTATGAACACAAGATGAAGTCAGGGGATCCACACAACTGGAATTAAGTAAAAATTCTCAGCTGTTTTATATATGTGCTAGAGATCTATCGGACTGTTTCTTCTAAAAGGTGGATTGGCCCAAGCTAACATTTAGGAATTTCTCTTCTAGTTAGAAGGCTATGGTACAGAAAGTTCAACAGAGCCATCTTTCAGCTGCTTTCTTGAGGTGAAATATTAGGCTAAAGTAATACCTTTTAAGATACCATGTAAATACAATAGCTTGAGATGGTTTTATGAAGAAACAGTTTTAACTTAAATTTAAAACTATTTTCATGGAAATTCTATGTGGTGAAAATATTTGGGGTATCGTTGAAAAAAGATTCTGAAAATGTTGTCTTTCAATGAAAAAGCAATTTCTTTTATGATGGGGGAAAATTCATTTCCTAATCAAATCTAGTAGCAGAAATTACGTTTGGACTGTGTACATTAGTAGGTCATTGGTACCTAAATACTTGAGACATACTCCAAAAAATAGATGCTATCATAACATTATTGCTATTATCCTATCCAATTTTCATTGCTGCAGGATTGTTCCAGGTTAGGGGTAATCTAATTTACTGTGTGGTTGACCATTTGAAAATGTTAAATAATAGTTTCTTAAGATTCTGTCTCTTACTTTCTTGTAGAGTTAGGAATGGTTTGGCTACCTGATTAAGAAGGTGTGAATGTGTGCTCATTAAGAAGGTGTGAATAGACTTCTGCAATCGAAGTTCCTTCTTCCAGCATCAGAACTGATTGTGATATTTTGAGGGCTTTAAATTTAAAAACCCAGACCTAAGAGGAAGGATAAAGCTGTGCATAGTACAATAGATTTATCGAGATAATTATTTCTTATTCTGTATTAAAAAAGCATTTAACTTGAAAGTCCTAAATCCAAACTTTGTAAACAGAATACAAATACAAATGTGGAAATACAGCAACTTTTGTTTGCATATTAACCATACAGTTCTGAGTTGTCTTTTGGTTTCTTTTGTGATCTAAACTTTTTCTGTGTTTTCATTGATTCAGGTTCCCAAGCGGGAATTAACATACTTGAGGATCTCTGAGCTTTATGAACTTTGTTTATTTCACATCATTGGTACCTGTTCCTGAATGAAAAACTGGGTGCTGAATGCATGCAGTCAAGTGAATCAACAACTTCTCCAGACAGTTTAGGTTAATAGGCCTCGAATTAAAAAATTTAGCTAATTGCTTAGAGTTTTTGAGTTACATTATGGGTGTCCTAGTACTTGCTTACACACTTAAGCACGCTTCCAAGTTATTTTTGAAGTTTCAAGTCTGTCTTTTTATTATATAATTAATTTAATTTATAATTATAATAATTTATAATAATTTGTAATTTTTAAATTGTTAGAAAATAAACAGTACCATTTTTCTTAGGGGAACGATCTGAAGGCTGGATTTGATTCCAGCTTCTTTAATTCTTGTTATGATTTTTAATGAATTTCCATTTTCAAAAATGAAGCTGCTGTGTAAAAGATTTTTTTTAAGTCTAATTGATAAACACCATTCTTCAGCAATTCATGCAAAATATGTACAGTTGCCCTTTGAGTAATTTTATCAGAATAAATGTATCTTCAATGACCTACTTGAAGGTGTAGTTACAAATCTAAACATATATATGATTGTTGCCCCATAGTTGCTGGTTTTAAGTAAATATTATTGTGTTACCTGGAAAATAAGACTCAAATGTCACATCACTAGGTCCTAAACTCAAACAATATACAACTGTAGTTTAACACTTGCTTTGGATATGCATTTGCAAAACCTTTTTCCTAAAGGAATTGATATAATGGAACTTTATGCGCTCTATGAAAACCTTTTTAGGTTGTATATTTATTTACCTCATTTTTCAAAGTAGGATTTTGCCCTACTACAGTGACAACTTTTGTTTTCTTGGTTTTTTTGCTCTAATGGTGACTGTTAACATAGCTCTAATTTAATGGTGCCAGTGTTTAAAAGGAAGCGGGCACTTCAGTGACATGTAACTTTCTCATATGTAACATAAAAAAATACAAAACAAGTATTACAAAAATTAGAGCAGTATTCTCAGCAAGAAATTAAACCATATTTACATTTTGGTATACAAAGCTACTTTTCAAATGCTGTGGATTAGTTTTCTTTCATAGGTTTGACTATATGTAGTTGATCTTTTTCTTGCCTTACAGTATTAAAAAGCCTACGGAGCAGCTGTGTTTCTACTATGCTATATAAATTAATACTTCACCTGATCTGTCTCCTATTGTTGCTTTTTAAATACTGCCAGTTGCCAAAATTTGCCTTGTATGATAACAGAAATCATTCTGCATTATTCTTGTGTTTAAAAAATTTCACATGATTTTGTGTTATGTATTATAGTACTCAAAATACAGAAAATGTAATTACTGCAGATCCAGTTTCTTCAGTTTAAAATAAACTACTGAATTATTCATTTGTGTTAAACTGCCAAATACTTCCTAGTCTGTGCTGTGGTGGGAGGATCCTGTTATTCTGCCCTACCCACTCACCCCTTGTAAATATATATTAAGGTGTGATACTGAGTGGAAACCTGCTGGATGCAGGATTGGTGGTGGAAATGCCACTAGGGAGGAGGAAGGAGTAGTGCTGTGGCTGCCTTCAGGGGATTTGGCGATGCTGAAGGGACCTTTGCTGCTGCCTTACCCTTCACTGTTTATATGGAGGGGTTGTAAAAGCCCATCTCAGTTTCTCCTTTTAATCAGTTCTTACTAACTGGGCAGAATACCCTTGCTTCTGGCAGGTGCATGGAGCTGTCAAATCACAGGAGCCCCTGACATCTAGAATCACTTGAAGCCTGCCCGTGTGATGACTGCAGTCTTTATTTCTCAAGATTAAAGGAACAGGCCCCTCCACCTGCCACAAGATACATGAGCAAGTGGAAATGTAAAAAGTTAAAACAATCCCCAGGTGTGAGAAACTGGTAAGAGGTCACCTGGCAGAAGATATCACCTGCCCTTTGGTGCCTGCTGGGTTTTATAGCGTTTTATGGCTCTTTCATGAGTTTTCAAATAATCTGATTCTGTATCTAAGTTGATACAGGTTTACATTTGCAAAAGTTTTCTTTGGCCACTCTGTTAAAGGATTCAGAAAGCTTCAGTTGAAGTGTTCGTAATGAGTTCACATTATTTAGTAAATGTGCACTTCCAGAGAGTGATCTTTTCTCAGATATTTTCATAAGTTGACAGTGTTCTTTTCCACCCTAGTCTTCACAGATGTAAGCCGGAGGGACTTCTTACATACTCTTAAATTGGCATATGCTCAAGCGCTCTGTCAAATCTGAACTTAGAAGTTTACAAATTATTTTATAGGTGCTTATAACAGCAGGGAAGCTTGCTGTTTAGTTCTTTTGGTGCCATTTTCATACCAGCTTGTGGTTAATGGTTTAAAAACAGTCAGATTAAGACCCCTAAAAGTACTATGTCACTATATCACAAAGTAATGCAGTAAATATAGCAATTTAAGGACTTTGGGCTGTGTGCTGATTTGTATCAACATGCTCATCCTAGCTTAATGGAGAACCGTGAATTCAAGAATCTGTGGCGTCTCTTGACCTAGTTCAGGAAGACGACTCATCCCCGCTCTGAAAACTCTGAGTGTTCTGTCTCTTTGCAAAACTCTGTAGTGCTGCTGGCCCATGGACAGCACAGACAGCAGCTCAACCTCTCACCTAAAAATTTGCAGGCAGGATGAGCAAGTATGTTTTCCCTGGATCTGTGTGGAACTTGATGCAACCTCCTAAACAGCTTAATCCCCCTAGGGTAGCATTAGAATCTGGGACAAAGCAGTCTAACTTTGCTGGAAAATATGTGAAAATTGTTCCCAAAGAACTTACAGTTCCACCAGGAACACATGTAGCTTCTTGCAATGATTTTTTATTATTCAAAACAGTGACAAAAAATTCTTATTAAACCAAATATATTAAAGGGATTTAAGCTTTCTCCAGTGAGAAAGGTTCAAAAGCATGGAAGCTAATACGTCTGATCTTCTTGCAGGATGAAGCTACTTGTCTGCAATCAATAATCACTTTCGGGAACAGATACAGTTTTGTTCCAGTGTGAGAAGAGCCCAAAATGTGTGTAAATACACACAAACACACACACACGTGTATGTGTTAGGGCATCTGTGCGTGCATACACACATACAGCTATGTTTCATTACAAATGTTCAAAAAATGTGCAGAGAATGTGTAATGTGAAAAATGTTGTTCTGGTACAGACAGTTCAGATTGGGCAGCAGCCTTTGGCAGTTCCCTATTGCCAGGTACCGGGGGTGATGTGCAAGGGATGATTTTCATTTTGTCGTCCTGATTCCCTTGTCGGAATCCATGAGACAAAGCTCCATTTATATCGAAGGGAACTGGCTACCAAAGCTGAGCTAGTTTTAACCGTGCTGTCTGTCAGTTTATGAACCTAATTAAATGCTGTTAAAACGTCAGCTACTATTTAAATAAATCAACAGTTAGCCAAGTGCGCTGATATTTGCAGCTTGCAGTGTGGCTACGGTATGAACTCTTGGATGATGTCAAGTTTGGAGTGAAGGTAAAACTTTGACACTTTTCTACATGCCAGCACCTACATGTCCCAAGGTATCTGTCTGCGTGCCGCAGGCATGCCTGGAAGTCAAAGTGGTCACCTGGGTGGATGATCCAAAGTTGAGTTTTAACACAAATAAAGTGTTTATGTGCTTTTCAGCTTCCACAGTCCAGTAAAATGCTTTTCCTTTAATTATGCATGACATCGCAGCACAGATTTTAGCAAGAATAAACATTCATCTTATAAAGCGGCTGGCCACCTGTCTCGGTCCAGCCAGTGAATAGCACCAAGGAAATCAGCAAAGACTGCTCAGTGCTGAGGTGCTTTCCAGAATAAAAGTAAAAAGGGTCATTCCACTGGGAGGTGCTAGCAAAAGATACCTGTGCCTACAGAGCCAAATCAATGCAGATACCTATTTAACTTTTTATGTTTACATTTTTTATTATATTATGCAGTAGAAATATTTTTGTTACAGCTGGAGCTGCATGGCTCTGGGATATTTCAAGCCAGATGAGGCAGATGAAACAAAATTCAACCTCTGCTGAAAAGGGGAAAAAGGATGATAAGTCATAATTCAAAATGATACTGTGTAGTTTTCAGTCTTAAAAAGAAAAAATAACAGAAAATTAGCTTCTTTTTCTACAATTCATATGGTGGAAAACAATATAGAAAAAAAGAAAAATGGACACTTTGTAAAGCAGATAGCATTCTGCAGCTTACTGTGCCTCTTTTAACAGATGTGACCAGCATTGTAAGGAACTGGAATTTGCATAAATTCAAACATTTGCTAACCAGGAAATTTCCGTAGTGCTCTTTCTATTGAAAGAATGACTTAACTAAGACTCAGTTCCGTGAGGGTTTATTTCCTGGGAGATCAGACACTTTGAAGGCTGACAAAAGCATTTCATTTCAAGGCCAGGCTGGATGAGGCTTTGAGCAACCTGGTCTAGTGGAAGGTGTCCCTGCCCATGGCAGGGGGTTGGAACTCGATGATCTTTAAGGTCCCTTCCAACCCAAACCACTCGATGATGATGATGGTGATGACTTCATATCAAATCTCACAGCTCCTTTAGGAATGCCCTCACTACGATGCCACCCAGACAAAGTGAGCACTTTGTCCTAATACCAAACTTGGGTTATTATTTTTCAGGCTTACAGTACTAATTGGATATTCTGCCACTGTAGGTTTTTTTTAGTTCAGAAAGAATAACAATAAAATGTGAATTCTGCACATCAGTGAGAGTAAATGCATTCCAGTAATGGAAAACGCATAGCTCCCAATAACTGGGCACCCAGCCAGCCCAGCTTGGTGTTAAGCATACGTCTTCATTAATTCTCATTTAGAGATGAATCGATTGATGTTAGCAGCATAAGCTCAATTAGTGCAAGCCACCATTCAGATGTAAAAGAAAAAAATATCAGTCTGGGGATTTGCCCTTACTGGGAATACTGAATGTGCATATATCCATTGGCTATTGGCATGCACGCGTCTGCTGAAATCTGAGGCCCCAGCTGGGTGAGGGATGCTGAACTGTACTCCCCCATGTCCTGAGCTCCCCTGGCAGAGCCAAATCTGTCAGCCTCTGGGTCAGAATGCTGATTTTACCTACTTTCCCAGGCTTTTTCTGGGCTGGAGGGAGCCAACTGGGTGGGATGGGCAAGAAGTTGTGTTAAATCACAGAGACACGGCTTTAGAAAGCTGGTTTGCATGTTTGACATATGACTACAGAGATTAATTTTAAATGAGTCAAAATTCAAAGGCTGAAAGCTACTTACCTTCTGCATTGTCAGTCAGTGATAATAAGCCAG
>NW_010128649.1:0-642 GCF_000699245.1 Pterocles gutturalis | reverse complement strand
ATAACAATTATGCTGGGAGTTTAAATAACAGAGGAAAGTTCTCAACTGCTTGGATCTTTACAAACATTACTGGAAGGTTCAAAAAGGTGCTGTAGAAGAAGTTTTTTCTGGCTTCACAGCTGAAAATATTTGGGTTTTTTTCTGAAGTTCAGTCAAACCCCCACCATATGTTATCATATGGAATTTGTAACCCAGGATGGAGATCTAAAGCAGTCTTACTGAAAATTGTGCAAAGCCTTTGATATGGTCCCTCACCACATCCTTCTCTCTAAATTGGAGAGGTATGGATTTGAATGATGGACTGTTCAATGGATAAAGAATTGGTTGGCTGATCGCAGACAAAGGGTTGTGGTCAGTGGCTCTGTGTCTGGGTGGAGGCCGGTCACAAGTGGTGTCCCTCAAGGGTCTGTCTTGGGCCCGGTGCTCTTCTACATCTTTATCAACGACATAGATGAGGGAATCGAGTGCACCCTCAGCAAATTTGCAGATGACACCAAGCTGAGTGGTGCAGTCGATACAATAGAGGGAAGGGATGCCATCCAGAGGGACCTGGACAGGCTGGAGAAGTGGGCCCAGGAGAACCTAGTGAGGTTCAGCAAGGCCAAGTGCAACCTGTTGCACTTGGACCAGGGCAATCCCAGG
>NW_010128648.1:21647-21886 GCF_000699245.1 Pterocles gutturalis | reverse complement strand
CCGATGAAGACCTGCGGCAGAGAGAGAAGAGAGACTTTGAGAGGAAGGACCACATGACACTCCGGTCAGAGAAGGGAAGCAAGAAAGGAGAGAAGCATCTCTGAGATTTCCCCTGCAGCGTGGTGAAGATTCATGGTGACACACGGTTTGTCCCTTGGTGCAGCCCATGAGAAGATGCAGCCGTGGAGAACCCCATGTAGGAATTACGGAGAAGCACACTCTGGAGCCGGGCAGTTGTC
>NW_010128648.1:0-21555 GCF_000699245.1 Pterocles gutturalis | reverse complement strand
GTGAGGAGCCCTCCCCTGAGGAGGAAGGAGCGGTGGACTGACTGCACCCCCCATTCCCTGCCCCCCTGCGCTGCTGGGGAGGGGGAGAAGGTACAGAACAAAGCCTGTGGGCTTTGGGAAGAAGGGAGGGGTGGGGGAGAAGTGCCTTTTTAAGATGTAGTTCTCTCTCTCAGTATCTTGCTTCTTATTGTAAATAGTTAATAAATTTTTTTTTTGTTTTGTTCTTCCCAAGTCCTGTCGGTTTCTTGCCCGTGACCCTAAGTGGTGAGTGAAACCCTCCCTGTCCCTGCCTCAGCCCACCAGGTGTTTAACAAAAACTGTCCCTGTGGCTTTATAAACTATGACAGATGAACAATAGAGAAGGATGGGAAAAATGTATGCTAAAGAGCATGGATTCTATACTGCAGACATACATATTTACAGATATTGATGGGCACCAGTAAATCTTGGCCTCTTCTACTGGGTCAACCTTTGAAAATGGGACCTAGTGTGACTTAGCATTTCTGAACACACTGCCTCCTGATGAGGTATATGCTACATTTATATCAAGGCCCTGCACTGATTTTAGTAGAATTTCTCTTGACATGCACAAAGGTAAACATGACCAGACTGTCCCTTGGACAATCTTCCTGCAATAGTTGGGTACATAACTGGCTTGTCTTCCACCCGTCCTGTGTAAGCAGATACATTCAATATATGACAAGACAGGAACATTTCCTAGCATTGGCTGGGAATGCTGCTCACAAATTTCCTTGGGTAAGTTCAGGCAGGCATCTCAAATTAAACTAAACTTGATTGAACAAACTTTCCCTTTCCCTTTTTTTGGAAGGGATTTATTCTAATGATAAATTAATTAAACTGGCAGGCAAAACCACATATGGGCAAGCATGACTGATGTAGCCAGATGGAATCATGTTTGTTTTAATCTACAATCAGTAGGCACAGCAGCAACAGCCTTTTCATGCCGCTTTACAGGAATCAAGTGCTTTGAAACTTGATCAGAATTATGTAATGAGAAATAACTAGCCCAGATTGAGCCAGAGATAAGAGGGTACAAGGCAACAGCAGCACAATGTTGCTTCAGGGGTAAAAATGCCTCTAGAAATTGTTGAATGTAACAAACCCAAGGACTGAGAGGAATAAGCTGACCTGGGGGAAATTTTGGCTGTTGCTGAACCCCTGTCACCCTGCAGCGAAGGTCTCCACAGCATTCAGGAGCGGCAAGAAACGCAATCCTGAAATAGCAAAAGATATTTCTTGGCAAGTGCTATTTTTCTGCTGCTACAACCACTGGCTTCCTCCTCCTCCTGCCTCACCATCAGGGCCAGATGTAGATACTGCTGATGCTGCAGGGACACAAACCCACCGTCCATCTCCACTGCATGCACCCGCTGGCCAGGGGTCTTTCCACCAACAGGCAGGGGCTTTGTATCAGGGCAGGGCTTTGCATCAGGACAGGGTTTTGCTCATGTGTACCCTTTTTTTTCGTTTTGCTCACCACCGGCTTTGGAAAGAGGAATCTGTATTGCTGATGAAGTTCTCCCCTCTCTCCCCGCCGGAGCCCCTGATGCTTTTGTCATGAACAAGCCATAGTTGTTAGCGCTTTCCAAGAAAAGCAGCAGTGTTTTGCTAAAAGTGCCGACTGGCAGCAGGTTGGCATTGGGTTTCTTTGTTAAAAGATGACAGAGCTTACGTTTTCCGGGAGAAAGAAAAGTCCTATTGATATAATAATATCATGCCAGGCAGACAGCCCTGCTTGTGTAATCCGCTTTGAGCACAATGCCGTGTTGTGGCTCGAGCATTGTTTCCAGCTGAAAAGTGGCTGTGATTTGCCTGGTCAAGGACGTCATCCTGACTGACAGGTCTATAAAAGGAGAAAGCATGTGCAGCGGGCTGAGAGGCTGGGGGAGTCCACCTGAGGGGCAAGGGGATGGAGCGGGGACCAGGGTGTGAGAGCCCTCCTGTGCACGCATCTTCCTCCTGCATGCTGAAAAGGTGCCAGGGCATCCCACAGTGCTGGTGGCATCCCACGGTGATGGGCTCCTGCTTCCCCGTCACAGCAAGGCTCATCAGATTAAGCAGTTTCTACTGAAGGGCACATGGCCAGAGTAGAGAAGGAGGACTCTGCACTGGAAGAGTTACCCCCAAGCCCAACCCTCTTTAAGGGTGATAGTTTAATACCTTATCAGAAACACGATGATGTCTCTCTTTGGAAAGACTGAAGGTGCAGGGTACTTGCTCCAGCCAAGATTTTCTTCCACTGCAGCAGCCAAGATAATTTCATACATGTTTTGTGTGGGGTTATTGTTGAAATCCTTGGTATGCCACGGCAACAGCAAAGCTAGTTTACAACTGCAGTGGTAAACTCCCAATACTACCAAGACCTTCTTCTTCCTTCTTGCTTTCCCACCAGGCCTATACAAGTACTTACCTCAGGCACCGAAATGGCCCTTAGCTGCCAGAGCTAAGATCCCTAAGAAAGGCTGGGCATTTAAAGTGTTAATTGTTAACTGGTCACTGACAACTGCAAAGGCTCAGGTTTTGGATGAGTGCTTTTTTACTGGGAAGAAGTAGAAATGGAAATAGCAGATAAATATTAGACTACCGCATAGCAGGTGGATCTCTGTCATATTCCATTGCTAGCACACCATGTTGTTCAATCAGATGTCCAAGAAGTCACAGTAAACAGCAGAAAACATGAGCAAAGCTGTGCTGACTATGTACATTACTGACAAAGAAAAGAGAGTTTTTTTACATCCAAATGAAAACACATTGACAGTTTTCACCCACCTAGCTAATACCAGGTAGGTGAAAACTATGCAAATGGTTGTAAGGAGAATGCTGATATTTCTAAATCCAAAAGCATTACATAAACAGAATTAGACAGTTTGCAAAAAACTTGATTTTCACTTTGCATATTTTTAAAAAATTACTTTTTTCTGTTTACAGGCTATTAAAAAGCCAAACTGTTCAACACTCTCAAAATGTTTGATGAATGTGACAGAGTCTTAACAAAGAGCTGAGAGATAGTAGCATGTTGTAGGCAGGAATCTGCCTTTGTTTTAGATCTGTAAATTGCCCCTTTGCCTTCTAGCTCTTTTTGAGTTTGGTACAATTCAGGTGAAATCAGAAGCACGTAATGACTTCAGGACTTTGATCCTGCCTTGTTTTGGATCAGACATTGATTCTGTGGCAAAGATTATGAACCTTGTGGGCATTTCTGTCACCTGATGGGCTGAGCTTTGTATTTGCAACTTAGCTAGGGAGTTACGGAGTTGTTAAAACTTTGTAGCAGAAAATTTGCTGCAAGGTTTTGCATATCTATATACTATCCTTTCTCCAATTGTAGAGCATTTGTCATTGGTAAAATAGTGTCATCTGCATACAGTGGTTTATTACAACCACTTGTGTTGTAATGACCATCCCTAAGCTGTTTGCCAAACCTTCTTTAGGACTAAACTCAGCTATCATCTGGGAAGTGATAAATCTGGTTTATACTGAAGTCTTATACAGGTTGTTCATGGGTCTCACGTTAGCCATTTAAACAGAGGCTGAGTTTCACTCAAGCATGAGAAGTATGTAACAGCAGTATGGCCAGATAAGAGCAGGGAGTTGATGAACAAGTAGGACAAAGAATACAGGAAAGAAGAGAATTGTTCTCCCATTTGGAGCTTAACACCTCAATCAACATCCTTCCCGTACCAAAAATATTTCAGTATTTTACTGATGATACATGAGCATCTGTACCAGCCCAGTGTGAACCATCAGCATTTTCATTACATATTTAGGGGATGGCACTGCGAGGCGGCACTGTGCAGATGGCCAGCACATGTTCCGCAGCATCAAAGTCCTTCTCTGTCCTCCGGATAGGAATCTGGGGATTTAAATACCAAGCAGCCCCGTGCTGATCTTCAAAATCAGGCTGGCTTTCCCTCTCCAAAGGGAAAAATGAGTGTGAAGTACTATGCACGTAATTAAATCAGACTCTGCTTCAGACATTCAAAACCGACAACCTAAGCGTGGCTGGGATAGCAGTTGATTATCGAGAAAAGTACATCACCTGCAGTCTCTGAGACCACTCCTAGCTAAGGCAGGTAATTCTTTGACAACTTGCCATCCAGTACTGACCAGGCCCAAACATGCTTAATTAGTGAGATCTGATGAGTGCTAAGCCTGAGGTTGTATTTGTCTTGTTTCTAAATTTGGACACATGCTTTGAACTAGTAATACAGGAGTTAAAAGCATCATGTAAATGGGATTAGACTTGGCTTGCAAAACCTTGTCTTCTTCCTTGTTTGCAGGAATAAGAGACAGCAAGAAAACACACAGTAGAGCAGATGCTCCATACAGAAATGGCTAGTAACTCTTTTAAAAACACACCTTTCAACATCTATCTCTGAGCATGTAAGAACATGGTATGCCTGGGGTCCCGCAATGGGTGTCACCACTCACAGGTGGGATGTGCCTGAGAGGGCAGTGGCACTCAGCGACAGGAAGACATTTTTCACTGTGAGGGTGGTGAGGCACTGGAACGGGTTGCCCAGGGAAGTTGCGGATGCCCCATCCCTGGAGGTGTTCAAGGCCAGGCTGGATGAGGCTTTGAGCAACCTGGTCTAGTGGGAGGTGTCCCTGCCCATGGCAGGGAGGGTTGGAACTAGATGATCTTTAAGGTCCCTTCCAACCCAAACCATTCTATGATTCTATGAATAGCAGGGAGGGAGTCTGCCTACGGCCCCCACTGAGCACAGACGATTCGGAAATATGGGTCTGTGGGATGGCGCTGCACATGGGCAGTGACTGGAGCAGCCAGTGCTATTGAGCAGCCTGGGAAGGTGCAGCATGGTCCAACCTCCCTGCTGAGAGGGAGGTCAGAAACCCAGGGCCCATACAGGGAACTGGCAAAATCCATCTGAGCAAAACTTCCAGGAGGAAAACAAAGGAAGTGTCCAAGAAAAAAAAACAAACCCTCGTGATGTTTACCCCATGGACACTTCACAGCGCTCTGGCTGTTCCCTGTATCCAGATTTTCTATTGCCATTCCTCAGAGATCACGGACCAGGCAACCACAGGGCTCAGAGCAGCACTGCCTCTGACCAAGGTATAGACATGATGCAGGGAACACCGGAAGAAATAAAACACAGGAGCTTTCCACTCAGTGGTGAGTTGCAGGCATTTATCCAGGGATTTGCCAACTCAGCAGTAGTGCACAAAGAATGCATGGAGCTTGATAGGTCTGAAAATATCTCAGACAGCACTCAAACCCATGTAACTAAGGATACACACAGCTTAGTATGTTCCATATATCTCAAGTATAGCTTAATGAGAGAAAATCAAGCTTTCAGGAGAGAAGTAGCTTTCCAAGAGGGTGTCTTCATATGTGTAAATTCAGCCTAGCACATGAGAATCCAGATTCTGATCTGATCTCTTGACATTTCCCTATGTAAGTACTAAACGATAATTGATTGTGTCTTCTGACTACAGTCATGGATGTCCCTCAGTTTTGCCACTCTGGGTGACACGGATCCTCTTAGAAATGTATGTTCCTACTGTTCATGTGCAGTCTCCAGCACTGATTTCCCAGAGCAGGGGTCTCCCAAGCTAGCCAGAATCCCTTCATTTGCATTTCTGTTTAAGAGAGAGTTAAATGCCCTTTATGTGCTATTTTGCCTTATTTTCTTTTTCCTCATTTATCTGCAGATGTTTCGGGACTGGAGTAGAGTGCTCAGAAGAAATCTCCCAGCTGATGAACAAAAGACAGTATTTAATTTAGTTACTTTCAAGCAATCGAGTCAAGCCATTCAGACATTTGTTGCCAAACAAGATCACCAAGGCTAAGAGGTTTGTATATACTATTCTTACTGTTCCGGTGAGTTATTTGCCTTGTGCTTAGAGCAGTCTATAAGCTATTTCTACGCAATGAGAAGGAATTTTACACATGTAAAGAATTATCCATGTTTCGTTTTACCGATGTGATTTAATCGTTCTTGCCTTCAGAGAGCTTGATGGAGAAATATCTGAAGTATCTAAAATATTATAAGAGAGGTCAGAAACAGCACTGAGAACTTAGGGCTGGCTGCTTTTCTGGACTCACTGAGCCTGCCGCAGTGAAATAAGTGCTTTAACTTTGGGAAAGAGGGTTTAATGGGCTTGGAAGGAAGTGTACAAAAGCCAAAAACATTTCCAGGGGAGTTTGAAAAACATCCTCTTCTTTTCTTTACATGTTTGTTTTCCCATTGCAAAGTAGTTTCAGTGGAACATATCAAAACGGCTTGCTGTGAAGGCTTTCCAAACATTATTAAAATACATTTTATATATAGCCTCCATATCATAAAGTGGGAAGACTCATCTCCCGAAAACAGTTTTTCTTTATGCACTTCCATATGAACACACACACAGAAAGTGGTGCTGTTCACGCACTAGGAAAAGTAGAATCAGCTCCTCCCTTTGCCCTGAGGAATCTCAGATGAGCTGCTGCTTGTTGCATTCACAGAGGTGGTGGCCCTTAGCATCAGACTGCTCTAAAAGATCCTCCTTCTGTGTGGGTTCCTGTTGACTTGCTTCTCTCCAGACTCGTGCATTTCACCAGCCACTTTCAGCTTCAAACTTTGGACTCCACCTCACTTGCAAATCTGTGGTCTGGATCACAGTAAGGAAAATACCAGTGCAGACATTTTATCTGAGATTTTAAGATGCACGTGTCACTGGGGGGGCTGCAACCAACGCAGCTTTATTAGTGGCTCTGAGTTGCAACACTGAAGACATTGCTCCTTCGGACTGTCTTTCTTTTGGCCCAGTCAAGTTTTGTATTTTCTTTTTCCTTAGTCTTTTTGAGCCCCTTTCAAATTCAGTGCTGAAAGAACTTGGAAGGAAAGCACGTTTTTTCTGGTCACAGCTATACTGTTGGAAGATGCGTCACCATTAGCTGGAGTCCATCCATGTGTGAATGCAGCAACCACTTCAAACAACAGCCTTGAGCAAGAGTGCAACCACTTTCAAATTTGAAGACAATTCAAAAATGCACAGTCATCTCCAGGAAGACCAGTATTTCCCATCCTAGAATAAATTTCCACACCCAAGAAGATCATTATTTACAAAACACTTAAAGGAAAATAAATCCAACCGAAAGCGCATTTTCACAGTCATGCAATATTATTTTTTTTTCCCTGAATGAGCAAGTTTTTAGCACTTGAAGAAAGCTTATTTAATATTAGTTTGGTAAGCCAGAGTTTCTTGGAAATAGATAATAAAGCTTGTTCTCTGCTGTGCACTGTGTGCTTAAAGGCAATTCAGGAATAAGAACCTGCTCCAGAAAACTGGACATTGGTGTCATTGGTGAATCCCCCTAAGGAAAGTTTCCAGAGGAAAGTCTCCCAGCTGTACGTGGCTGCCTCCCTCCCAAGACCGTTTCACGGTGTACAAAACCCCAGCTGCACCCCTGCCTACACCACTGATCATAATTCCTTCTTCATAAAGTTAGAGTTTCTCCCTGTAGCAACTGAGTATTCCTGTTGGGAAGGACAAGATACTTCTGCAGTTTATCCCAACAGCAGATTCTGACTTTCCCTGCCTTTGACAAAGCACACATCTACATCCACAGTCATTTCATTACTCTCCTGTTTGAGACTTCCATGAAGGACTGCTTTTCTCAAGCTGGACACAGTCTGGGAATGATGTGTGCCTTGTACTTAGCAGTATCTCACCACAGTTTTAGACCATGTCAGTCAGCCTTTTCATTTGGATTAATTTAGCTTCTTTTTCTCTCTTTGCACCTTTTTCCATCAACAGCTATGTATTAGGCCAGTGGGATAGTACCAGCTGCCAGTTGCTAACAGGTGATGTCACCTTGATGTCCATCTGCTGAGCCTCTATTTGTACAGGAGGTCAGTTCCTCCAGCTCTCCAGACAGACCACATGTGTTGTGAGGAGCAATGTAAAACTTAGATCAACATATTTGGCTTCCCTTTCAACAGTTATAGTTCCCAAAACTGACTTACTTCAAATCTGCCAGGTCATTTTAATCTCCACATTTGTCTTTGAGCATTTTTTCTGCCTGCAACACAACCAGATTTAACATTTTCTACTAATGTCATTGACATGCTCTTCCCTTTCCAGTTCATTAATAAAGTTGTTAAAAACCTTACACTGGCCTCCAAAATAATTTACTACATGTTGTTGCTTCTGTGACTAAGTGAGATTATTAGTGGGTCTGGAACATCTCCAGTGTGCCTGGAATATCTCTGTATCTCCATAGTCTAAATCTTATCTACAAGACAGACTGCTTAGAAAACAGAAGCAACAAAATAACAGTTTTAGACCACTGCATGTGGATTCATCCCTTCCCATTTCTCTCCCTTCTGAAACAGAAGTAGTTTCATCGTGATGTTATATGCCCCCAACACTTCATCCATACCTATGAGTACACCCTGACCACAACACTCAAGTATTTTCAGAGTTGTGGCTCAGAAAGTCTTAATGCTTATCTCCAAAGCAGCTGAGCTACGGAAACAGCACACTGTGGTGATTCTTTTTATTTATTTACTTATTTATGGATTGAATTGGTTTTTACTTTCTTTGCTGTCAAATTGGGTCTTGCTGACATTTGCTTTACAGTGATTATCTCCATTCCCAATAGATGTTATTTCTCAACAGTAGTGCTGAAAATTAGTTCCTCTAGAGAAGCCATTTCTTGTTTCTGCACTAACATTTACAGAAAACTCATTAAATTTTCATTGTCTACCAGTGTGCACACAAAGACATTATAAATCAACCGTTTTGCTCCTCCTGATCCTAATAATTAAACTTGAAAACATCAGTTAGAGGAAACAGAGTCCAGGCTTTCAGTTTGCAGAGAAAATTGCCGCTGATATCACACGAGATACACGTAGCAAAGGTGAAATATGTGACCTCCTTTAAGATTCACCATGTCTTGCTCCCATCCCATTAGAAGCAAGGGCATCTCTTGCCTATAGCAACCAATCTATTCCACATTGCCCCTGTTGGGTACTTTGGGTGAAGATGTCTCTTTTGCAAGCACCACTCTCCAAGCTGGAGGTAAGGTAACAGCATCCAAAGACAACCAGAAAAAACAGCTCTTCATGGAGAGCCCTCCATATCCTCTCCTGCTGCACCAGCCTGAGGAACTTCCAGTTGGTAGTTTTCATAGACCAGTTACACCCATTTCTGCCAGACTCGGAAGTGCTCTGTCTACCACTCCAGCGACACAGGGGAGTAGGCAGGATCCCAAACGTAGTCCTCAACTGAGCCAAAATTCAGTGCACCTGGACTTTAAAAGACAAACTGCAGAGAACAGTGAAAAGCAACATTTAATTGCTTGTCTTCCCTGTTCTTTTCTCGACCTCTTTTTCCAGACTGATACCTTGATCATGATGTCCTGGTGAAGCCAAAAGAGGAAGAGAGACAGCGCTGCAGAAATCAGACTCAGGACCTCAGGACTGAACTGCTGCCTTGAGGGCGGACAATGTGTGCATGCGTGACTAAGCCGAGGGCAGCCTCCCATCCTTCCAAGCAGCTGTGGGTTCATTGTAGTATCATACAACCTCCTGCTGGCCTCATTTTTCTCCTCAGCACTTCTTGCACTGCCAATTTTTCTGGTTTTTTTTTTTTCTGCCTCAGGATACTTCCTGGAGCCACCCTCCACAGACGCTCTTTTCTGAGGACAAAAGTAACTTTTTTGGGAAAGGATGGCCCCAAAAGGGTCTGACCAGTGTTGCCCGGCATTGTCCCGCTCCCTCTGCAGCAGTACTGGTGATCCCTGGCAGGAACCAACCGTATCTCAGGCTAACGAGTTGTCAGAAACCTGTCCCCGTCCCTCGCCTCCCGGGCAGGTTATTATTATGAGGGCTGTCAGTGGCGGGTGAGGATGGGGCAAGCAATCCATTTCTGCAGCCAGCGGGGAGCTGCGAATCTGTTCACAGGGGATCAGCGGGGTGCTGTGGGAACCGGCCGGCCCCGCAAGCGTCCACCAAGGGCTACCATTCAAGAGAGCGCTGTGGGTTCATGGCGAGCACAGCGAGTTTGCCTCTAATGTATGCCCTAATGAGTCAGCGGAGGGTGTTCTGCCTGCCTGAATGTCTTTAGTGTGGCAAAGCGGAGTGGACATTCCCATACAATAGTGGGCTTAAATTCAGCTTCTCACCGATGCCTAATTCATGGGCGGAACGGCTTTTGTAATACCTATAGAAGAGAAGTACAGTAGGTCATTTCACCAACTAATTGGAGTTGACATTCCCATATCTATCCATATCTCAGAGCCATTTGGACGCATTTGGAAAGGGAGACAGTTTGTCTTCCCTCTTGTGGTCAGCCACTGAGAAGGGAAAAATACATGTCTCAGTTTGTACTTTAGACAGTCACAGCTCTGCAACAAAACCTAATATATCCTGGCAATGCCTTTTTAACTTCCTGAATGGCAGGTAGAGCATGAAGGGTTATCTTTCTTGCCTGCATCCTCCACCTTTTCAGTGATGCTTCTTCTTCCCCACCCATGGTTTGATATCTCTGCAGGGCACCCTCTTCACATTTGTCAGGTGCTCCACACAGCAGAGCCTCAACCTTGCTTAAGTCTTCTAGGTGCCATCATAACACCAATAAAATAATGCAATGATGGTCAGAATAATAAAAAATGCCCCTGCTTTGCCAATGGGAGTTTCACAACTTGCTGAAGGCCACTTGCTGGACCAGTAGTAGGGGCAAAACCAGTCCCTGACGCTAGGCCTATAATCACAGAGAGCATCAAGGCTGCCACACGATTTAGTCTTTCGGGGTATAGCATGAACTTCTGCTATTATCAACACTTTATCCACTGGTCAGTTCAGATACAGCAGTTGCCTTTGAGAATATACCGAGACAGTATTAATTCTTCCATTTTAATTAGGCACACAACACCTGAAAAAGAAAACTTCCCACATTCTCTGTGGAAGGCAAACAGGCACTTTGGAGTGCTGTGCCAGTTAAAACTAGACTTCCCCCTTTTTTCAGTAGACCATTTTGTGCTCAGAAATGTCAGCCACAGAACTAAGTCGTGTGTGTCCCCACTTGTGGCAGTCTTCAGGAAGAATTAACTGTGGTTTGAGCTAACTTGGGGGAATTATTTTTTTTTTATAAAAGCTTGGTTTTGTCCATCTGTCATGCTAAAATCTCCAGGCTTTCTCAGTGCAATCCTCAACTCCATTAACAGTCTATGATGAAATAATACAACTAAATGACTGGCTTCTTCCATTCATTAAATGTTTATTCTACATGGGATCTGAAATGTAGAGCATTGTAAAATTGCCTGGTTGGTACTTTATGCTGGGACTGAAGAAGACTTTAACACCACTTGGATGGAGACAAATAAATTTTATGCATTGATCCTATCAACTCAGAGGCAATTTAGTTGTTCTTGATTTGACATGGAAGTTTTCAAAGGTGCTCTAGAGCTAGGAAGCAGTATAAAGCTACACAGCAAATAGAATAAAGATGAGATAAATTGCCATGATTTTTTTCTAAATGTATTAATTAATGATATTACTTTGTTTAGGATGAAGAACTTCACTATGTTTTTGCTCTTAAAAAACAATGATCTGGGGGAAGTGTGGGAAATATGTTTTTAAAAACCCAGTAAATGGAGCACACGTCAGTAAGGACAGCTCAATTTCGTTACGGTGGTGTGATCACAAAAACATTTTCTACCATGCAACTTTTAATTAGTCTCGCAAAAAATTATTCTGCTTCACTTATACAGAGTACAGTAAATGGCTATGTAAATGCATACGGAATGAAATAAATACGCTTTGTTCAAACGTGGTGACCTTTGGGAGACAAAGATGATAAGGGAATGAAGTTTCTTTCTGTTTCCCCTTGTATTTATCATGTGGCAAGTCAATGTTCCCTCATGAAATACAGTAATTATGATAAAAAATAAACTGAAGTGAACTTCTTCACTTCACACTTCAACAATCTTCCAGCCATACAGACGCATTCATGCATGTATGGCTGTCATTTCCAATCCAGACAATTTTTGATAAGCTTTAGCTATTCTGAGGTGCTGCCAGTTTGAGTGACAACCTTGATACCTGCAACTAAATGGTTAATCTGTTCACCATTGTGAATGTAATCACTGCAGAATCCCACATTTTTCTGATGTCTGAAATAAAATGGTTGTTAGTAAATAATACAGAGTATCTATACATATGTAGCACAGAAATATAGATTAATATGCATCATATTGTCTTCACTGTTTTGTGATATCACATATATATATAATACACATATGAATATTAAACCAGAGAAAATTTGGAAAGCAAAACATATTTTAAAATTATATAAAATGGATTTGCCTTTGTTACAAATAAAAAAAAAAATAAGGGATGCTTTTCATTAGAACAACATTTCAGATGTACAACTCAAGTCTGAGTCATGTGTGCTCTATGAATTTTTTTGTATAATTTAGCATCCAGTTCCCATGGAGCTCAGGGGCATTCTGCCCTTGAAAGTGCAGTCATTACTTCCATCCTGCTGCTATTTAAACACACTTGGAGATGATGTGTACTTCCAAATGTGAATAAAGCAAAAACAGTGAAGGCAAAGGTTACGCAGGCAAAGGGTATTCAATTTCCCTCATTTGCTAAAGACATTACAGCTCCAATCAATGTGCTTTGCTTGCACCTTTCAGTGCATTATCTGAGGCTGGAGTCAACTGGGCAACATCAAAAGGGCCATATTTTTCATTGGTTTAAGCTGTTACATACTCATATATTTGCTCAGCATCAGAAACACCGGTCTGCAGCATTTTCCATCTATACTTAATTTACTGATGTTGACCGTTGAGGGGGGGAAGAAAAATCCAGTTTCATGCAGATGAACTTTTTATTTTCAGAATAAACTCCCTGAAATTCTCCCAAGTTTAGCACTGTAATCTACCTACAAAGAAAACCCACTGTATGAGCAGTGTAGTAGAGGAATGGAGATCAGTTATATGTAACCTCAAGGATACTTTGCAAAATACAAGTTCTTAAATCTGGTAAGTGTTGCTTCCCAAACACCACAAAAAGTAGAGCCCTATTATAAAGGCCATTGTCAACATGTTCTGTGGGAAAGTCCCTCCACAGATTCAGCTAATTATTAAATGGTGAAGAAGTATCATGGCAGTCAGGTTTCCAGCCACTCTTATCTTCTGGATGGGTAAAGTGTCTGTCGGGGTCTTCCAGTGGGAGCTGGTGTCCCAATGCGGGGACAGAAACACTGTCACCTGTTGCCACAACCATGCTTCTCCTCAGAGAGCCCAGTTCAGAGTGGCACAGGAATTGCCAACCGCTTGACTCTATCCTGAATTTTCTTATCAACTACTTAAAGTCATACCGCCATTAAAATTCTTGGGGTCTCAACATGACAGTACTGCAAATTCAACTTAAACAAGACTGTTTAGCTGTGGATTTGACATCTGTAGTTAAATAAATCTTTAATCGTGTCATTTAATCCTCTAGATCTTCTTTCCCAGAGATAAAAAACTATAAGAGCTTCTTCTTGAGCATTTAAAGCAAGAACCCATGAAACCACAGATGAGCTGGAGTGTTTTAAGTCCAATTCACAGAAGCAGGTAAATCCATAAAATGCCACAGGTATGAACTAGCCCTTTTCCTCTTCTAATTACATATATTTTACAATATGTCAAAACAAGTGGTCACTTGCCTTAGGTGAAGCATCATATCAAACAAACATCAATATCAGTCCACTGCAATCCACAACTGATCAAAAAACCTTAAGGATAATTTTAGAAATACAACACTTGCCAGCAAATACTCAACATTGTGCATGGATATGCTAAATCTTTTCTTATTGTGTAGCAAAAAAAAAAAGGTACGTTTTCATATCTAAGCTAGCATCTATTACATAAAATACATATTTAATGCATCTGTTTATTAAGTGAAGCTGGCAATGCTATTATTAAGGTTTCACTGTTCTCCATTCTAAGCTGCTTTTTCTTAGTGGCTTATAACTTTGGCAGCCTTTAACTGTTCATATAAACATTTACAGGAGGCAGATCTCTAGAAAAGCTTTCCTGGAAGTAGGAAATATTTGCACCAACCCAATACTTTTCAAGAAAATTGCAGCCAAGAAAGTAATTTCCAAGAATGGTGCTTGGGGAAAAAAAAAAAAATGTTCATTTTCCTTATTTAAAAAAAATATAGCATTTCTTCCGGAATAATGCTGATGAGCTTTGGAACAAAGACTTGAGTGTCGCAATAAGGGTACACCTTTTGCTATGCTTATGAAAATGTGCTGAAATGTGGTCATGGTCTAACTTGCGAACATACATACCCTAATCCTCCAAACTATCCTAGTTGCACATGCTGGTCAGAGGGAGCCGGCTCAGACACAGCAATATGTTTGTTGGCAAAGAAGCAGGCTTTTCTTCAGTTGTTTTTATTACCCAAACTAGCTTTAGTATTTCTAACTGCATTGTAGTAAACAATATGGTCAGGGCCTGATCTTCTCTTCACCGGCCTGGTCAGTACCCACCTTTGCAAGCGTGTCTGTCGCTGCATCCCTGGGCAGAAGAGTGAATCCTCTATTGACTTTCTCTGCATCCTATTACAAAAACACCCCCCCTTACCTACGTGTCCCTTCCCATTACCTGTGGTGTAAATTGCCACAGAGAAGACATGTCTCTGGAGAAGGAAGGCACCCAATGGAGGCAAATGTCCATGCTATGCTTCTGAGGCCACTCATGCCCCAGGACAGACAGGTGACAGTGGCTGTCATAAGACTGTAGAGAACAGGAAAGGACCTGACCTGAAGGGAGAGGTGTGGCAGTGGGGCCAGGTCACCTAGGATGTGCAAGGAGCATCAGGAATTGTCAGTGCACCATTGGGAGCACTGAAACTGCTCATTGTGGCTCTCCAGGCTCTTGGTGCCCAAGGTGGAAAGCTCATGGTACCTCAGGTGCCTCCTCAGGAACACCCCCTGGGCAAAGCTAGAGGCCAGCTCCCAGCCTCTCTGCACTTTGGAAAAAAAAGTAACAGTTGTGTAAGTGATCTAACAGAGTACTTAGCAAAATGAAGGCGGAAATGGAAAACTAAACAGCAATCTAAAGCCTTACAGAAAGTACTTGTCACAAGGGAATACCAGGACATCAATGCCCTCTTGGCTAGAAATGAAGCACGTAGAGCTGCTCTTGGCGAGAATTGTTGCTGTTGACACAACGCAGTGAAAACCTGGGCAGCCAAAACTCCAACTTACTGAGCTCTTAAAGCATTTTGAAGAAAGGCATTTCTGTGGTGACACACTGCACCCAGCACATACAGCTGGGCACTGCCCCAGGAAGTATGAAAGTGAGGGCACTGGGAAAGGTTGGCATAAAACCAGCATAAACAGCGACAGCCATTCTCTCTCTCCTGGATTTGTACCAGATGATGCACGTTGAACCATGGGATTTCCAGTTACTTTTGCCTTGAGCACACTGCAGTCTTTTGTGCTGCCTGCCTTGTGCATCTGGTCCTAATTCACTGACCATCCCCACAGTTAACTCCTGGTCCCTGTGACCCTTCCTATCTCTGGTAGGCGAAGCTTATGGGGTTTGCGGGGTCTGAGAAAAGCTTGCCCACCCACACAAGCTTTGACTCCTGCCTGTTTCAGGCAGGCAATAAGATGTTCAGAGGTTCTGGTAGCTGACCAGAAACTGTCTGCATGAAAGCTTCTCTTCCAGTCTGCTCCATTGGGAAGGTTGTACACATACATTTGACTTTACAGCAGACCTTTGCCACTGGCTAGCCCTAGAGAGGCCCTCACAAAACGACCACCAGTTTAGCAGAAAGGCAGAAGTCACTAGTCTCAGATGCAGGGCAGTGATTGCTGCCTCCCAGCTGAGATGTGGGCTCTGGGCTCAGGTTCAAGTCAAACATGAAATGCAGACGTCACCTCTGGAACATTTTCAGAGTATGAGGGACTGGGCATTTTTTTCTGTCCGCAGCCCGTTCCAGGAAATTAGGCTTTCTGGCCCAGCTGTCCCAGGACCAGCTCTGGCTCCCCTGGGAGAGGTGCAAACAGCAAATAGCCTGGCAGACTTTGCAGAGGTTCCAACCCCAGATCACTTTGGCTATCACAAGAATAGACGTATCTGGCCAAATTAATAAAACCACAGCACATGAAAGCCTCACAGTGCAATGGAGGGAGTTCAGGACATATTGATCCCTACAGCTGCCAGTCAGCCTTGACGACTCACAGGTTTCTTCGGGACCCAGGCTCCTATTTTTCTGCCTCATCTCTCCAGAACATTGCTTGGGCTCAAACAGAGTTTTCTAGGAAGTTCAGGAAACCTGGATTTAGCTCCTTTTAACCCAGCAGCATTTATCTCTCTTACTTTCTCCTCTCCAGCTAGTTTCCTTCTGCTCTTTCTCTGAAATTGTGAGGGAACCTCTTGTACAACATCTGGTCTCTCTTGACCATCCCCTGGTGACCCATGCACCCATCCGACTGCCCTGTTGCCTAAACATTCCTTCCTCTCCTCTCCTTCTCTCCAAGATATGATGTTAAAAATGAGTTTCCTCTGTTTGTCAGGGTAACCCTTTGCCCAAGCTGTCTTCAGCATGAATAAAAGATCATTAAGGTTTGGGAACTATCGTTCAGTTTGTACCACCAACACTGGAATTTCAGCCACGGCTGGAGGTAGAAGGACAAGAGAAGAAGTAGATGAGCTCCTCTGTTAAAATGCAACTTGCCACCTAACACAGAGAGCCTCCAACACAAGCCAGACTTTCTGAGCTTTGCTCAGACAGATTTCTCAAAACACCAACTCTTTAATAACTTGTGTGATTTGAAGCCAGCTATTAGTTTCCATTAAGATGTTTGTGTGAAAGCACAGTTTCCAAATTCCTTCTGCACAATGCTTGATCCTCCCCCTTTTTGACACACACAAGAATGCCATTTTATTATTTATACAGATCACTTTGTTTTCCTCAGCACATAATTTCAATTCAAATTCATTAATGTCAAAGCATAAAAGAAACAACAGCACATAAAGCAACAGAAGTTTGCCAAAATCAGAAGATAACAGCTGATAATTAAGGAAGTCCCATTATTTCTTGGCAAAGGAGCCTGTGTTTTCAAAGACACATTCTTAAAGAGCCTCCCTTTAGCGTAGCTCCATAATTTGCATGAATACTATTTGTACAAACAAATAAAGGTTTTCAATATGCATAAAGGGAGGCTTTAATGTTCCCGTAATTTCTGTACAATAGCCATCCCATGCCCCTTCTTGCCAGCACAGCCCAGCCTGGCAATGGGTTCACAGCACAGCCACTCTGGCAAACCTCTTTGCGAGGGGCAACAGATTTTTGTGACTCCAGCAAGACGTGGGCTTTTGTTAACATACACCTCCCACCCCCCAAATCTCACTTCATATTGACATCACTCTGTGGGCAAAAGGCATTGTATTGATCCGAAACTGCACATAAACCCTCTACCCAAGAAGAAACCCTCCGCTTCCATTTTCCCAGGCTCGCCTCTGCCTTCTGCGCTGACAGTCCTTCACAGCACGGTCTCTGCTCGCTAGGCAAGTCCACCCCAAATAGACTTTTGCATGTCACTTGTGTTTCCACACATTGGTATGCCAGCCACCACTGGACATGCAGGGTAGATGACAAGACTCTCTTGGTTTTTGTGATTCCCTATGCCCTTCCCTTCAGCTAGTTTCAAGTGTTGTTTAGCAAGACCAAAACATCTGTTCCAAGCAACAGTCTTACGCTGAGATGTAAACACAGCAGCATACAGCAAGAGGCATGTTACTTGGATCAAACCTGAAACAGGCTAAGCAATTCTGTGGCTCCTAACACTTGGATTCTTTATACCCACCCCTGTAGCACAGCTCGGCTTCAGTTCAGCTGATGAGGATCGCAGAGAGAAATTACAGACCCCTGTTCTTCTGGAGCCTGGTGTCACTACCTTCTGGATTCCTGTCCTGATCTGTGGTGGATGATTATTGCCTCATTTATGGAGAATTGATCAAAGATGGTGTTATTAAAATGACAAATCATCAACAGAGAGAGGAAAGATGTTTTACTGGTAGAGATCTCTGTTAAAATACTGCTTGAAAAGAAACTGCTTCATTCAGGCAAAGCCCCAGAAGGTCAGGATTATACCTCATGTGAGAGCTGTGAACAATCCACACATACTGCCATAGCAGTTCCTAAGTCAGCAAGAGCTGACAACCGATACAGACTTTTTGACCATACAAAAAAAATTTATTTCTTATTGAAAAAGGTTTTTAGACAAAATTTCATCAGATACTTTCTATAGAAAATCCATGTCAAGAGCTAATTTTCCATTACAGTATGATTTATAATGGCAAATATTCCATTATGCCTATTGCTGAAGAAAAAAATTAATTTATTTCATGGCAAGATTGGGCCCGAGTCCTAGATCCTCTTCACATTTCAGTATTGCTACAGCAGCAAAAACTCTCCAAGGCTGCACACAGCCTCAAAATCCTTCTTGGTCCGTGAGAGTCCTAACCACTGTATCCTCAAGCAGTTAGAATAGAGCTTGTCAGAAATCAACTCCTGGTCTGCACAAGGCTACTTACCAACTGTCTAGCTTAGACCAAGGCATCACATCACCTAATATTTTCAAGAACCAGACACGAAGACTGGGAATCTGGAAAGAGGGGAGGAAGAAGGGCAGTACATCTTCACCTAGGACAGGTTTGTAGGGGGGAGAGCAGCAGGTTCTTACAGGGCTTTGTCAGTTAGGAACCAACAGAACCAGAAGCCGAAGTTCATCTGCCCCATAGCAGGGCTAACTGTGCTGCTACGCTGGATTTTAATGCAAACCTGTCCTTTGAAGGTATTGTCTCCCGGTGGAGCTTCTTTTTTATTAACTCAGCTCTCCCCACTCTTAATTCAGGGCTGTAACTTTATGGCTACTTTAAGACCTCTGATTTCAACCGGTCTCCTGGTGTCCTTGATGTGATGGCAAAGTTGGCACTGGTTCTACTCCAGTGGAGATGAGCTGCATGGTATCAGAAATAACTCACTTAATGGAGGAGAAGAGTGCAGCAGAGCAAAACCCCATTTACGCTGGCGCATCACTGGGAAAAGGCGCAGGATGGTCACTAAATGTGCAGGCCAGAAGCTGGAACGTGGGGCAGCTCTGAAAGTTTCCTTAAGAAATGTGTTTATGGCAGGGAGGAGGTTGTTGCAGGGAGTTCCTGTCTCAGCAAACTCAGCTCAATCAGGAAATACTTCTGGGCAGCTCAGCTTTCTCTCACCGATGTGAGGGTACAGGGGCTAGCCTCCTCTGCCTGGTATTATGGTGACACAGTGTGTTAATGATGTCAGTGAGCGTTTGTACTTACACAGATAACACCATCTAAGGAGTCCCTCCACGAGCAATGCTGCTGCTGTCAGATGTCCAGCTGCTTAATGTTTTTCCTTAGGAACAGAGTGTAGGCAGTCATGCTAAATTCCCACCCGTGAGCTGTAAGAGAAAATCCTATCCGTCCACCCAAGACCTCAGGTTTGTATTAATTAATCTATGACAAAAACTCTTTCCTGTTCATTTCCTGTTGAGCAGCAGCCTAAATACCCTGACCCAAAGGCAGAAAAGAATGCAAACGATTACTTCCCCTATTACATGGGGAAATACAAAGAGGACAAAAGGTGAACTTCACCCCTGTGCTGAAGGTCCGGAGAAGACCGTGTAAGCAAACTGTCTCTGAGTCAGAATGATTCAGTCAGGAAGGTAAACAGCAAATTCCTCACAGAGGGAAAAAAAAGCAAAAGCTATTTTGTTTCCTGATTAACCAAGTTATCCAGCTAACTACATCAGACGTAGTCACGCATTCTGTGCTTTCAGTACTCCTTCCTACCCTACCGCCACACAAAATCGCTGCAGACACAGTCCACAGCTGATGCGATTACTGATGCATGAATTCATGCACTGATTATGAAACTAGAACTCAAGCACTCCTGCACTCTGACTTCTACACTGGTATCTATGAACCCTGGAAATTCTTGTATTTTTTGATAAATTTATAGCAACAGGGCTGGAATATTTACTCATCTGTCAGAGGAAGAGTGTATTAAAAGGTGAATGTAATTGCTCCTGTATTTATTGGTACACAAAAAGTTTTCCCAGCATGAGCAGGAGACATCGTGATCAAAATTGGTTCAATATGTAAAAATAAGAAGTGTCGTTTACAGATAACATACCAAACTTGTTATATTGCCATTCACAGATATATATATTTATCCCTGGCAATTGTCAGAAAAGTGCAAAAATTACTCTCACAGTATGATTTTACCCAAGACACTCACTAGAAGCTCATTCTACCACATTACACATTATCACTTGAAATCAGCTGTTCTTTACTCCAAGTGGCATTAAAAATTTTGCTATATATACTATTTCCCATTGTGTTCATGCTTTTCCTACACAGTCTCAACACGGACTTCCTTACGGAAATCTTGTAACTTAGTTACAGCTGGACCATAGCGAGTCTTGCCACCAGAAAGCCTATTAGCATAATTTTGATGTTGTCTCTGTTGCCCATCCAATGCACCCTAAAACAAAATCACACTCATTGCTAATTATCATGGAAGCCAGGAGTTCTGATACATGCTAGTTAAAAAAAATTATAATTCCCACTCTTACTCACTCCTACCCATATCCAAAAAGGTATCACAGCACTGTCTGCGAGGCAGTCTGGGTCTGGAGAAGATAGGTTGTTGAGTCAACAGCATTAAACACTCAGATTTAAGCAGGTGATGATGGTTCTGCTTTCAACACTAGGCCACCACACTGTACTTTGAAAGGTAAAGTGAACAAAAAATGTAGTAGTTCTATTGCAAAAAGGTTAGTTCTTGAATGTATGTTTTCCACATTCAGCATCCAGTACATTAAAGATGAAGGAAATAATACTGTACGCAGGAACACAAACAAATATTGTGGCAGTTGATGGCTCTAGGCATAGACTTGTAGGAGACATTAGTGTAGATGTGACAAATTAGTAAACAGTACAAACATTGGTTCAACATATTTGCCTGTCAAAAGTTAAGGGTCAGAAACCATAGCTACAGCAGGACTGACATTTCATGAGTGTGAACAGGCTGATGCTCTCTACAGCCACGAAAAGCTCCGGCAGCTTTGCCTGGGAGTCAAACAAGACCGAGCAGAGTGCTCGCAGAGTGGCAAGGACACGGCTTATGTGTCTTAGAAATTCTCAGGTTTTTTTATCTGTGCGTGTAGAGTAACGAAAACATACTGGCCCACGAATTTATTCTCATACGCGGATGGATGTCGCCACGCTCTCACTGCCTGCAGGGCTCGCAGGTAACATCAGGACAGCTTGTCAGAGTGCCCCCGGTCCGTGCCCCTGCCACCACCCGAGTGAAGCACTGCCACCTCCTGCAGATCCACCCGTGGAGAGACAGACGGCAACACAGACGGGCCTACTGCTGCTGCTGAGCGCATCACGGTCCTCAAAGCTGGTCAATCTCGAGGTGAAAAGCCAGCGGTACACTGCTGGGAAGGCCACACACACACACCCAGGCACGGGCT
>NW_010128647.1:38957-39194 GCF_000699245.1 Pterocles gutturalis | reverse complement strand
TAAACATTAATTAGATCACCCCTCAGTCTACTCTTTTCCCCTAGCAATTGCTTGAAAAGGCCGAAGTTGGCCCTACTGAAGTCCGGGGTTGCAATTCTGCTCGGTATTTTGCTACGGCCACATGAGATCCTGAACTCCGCCACCTCATGGTCACTGCAACCAAGGCTGCCCTCAACCTTCACTGCTTCAACCAGACCCTCCTTATTTGTGAGAATAAGATCTAGCAGCGCTCCTCTC
>NW_010128647.1:0-38693 GCF_000699245.1 Pterocles gutturalis | reverse complement strand
GTCACCCACCCCTGGACAGTACTCAATACACTGTAGTTGTTCTCTCACGTAAAGAGCAACTCCCCCACCTCGCCTTGCTGGCTTGTCTTTCCTGTGAAGGGTATAGCCACCCATGACTACATTCCAGTCATGTGAGCTGTCCCACCATGTCTCTGTAATTGCCACCAGGTCATAATCTCCTGACCGAACACGGATTTCTAACAGATTAGATTTTAGGAAAAAATTCTTCACTGAGAAGGTGGTCAAGCACTGGAACAATCTCCCCAGGTAAGTGGTCATGGCCCCAAGCCTGCTAGTCTTCAGGAGGAGTTTGGACAGTGGTCTTAGATATATGGTTTAACTTTTAGGTTGCCCTGTGTGGAGTCAGGAATTGGACTCGATGATCCTTGTGGGTCGCTTCCAACTCAGGATATTCTATGATTCCATGAAAAAACTTTCAAAAGGATATAATTAAAGCGTCTAGAACTGGTTTTGGAAATGTATGCTCTTCCATTTCTGTAGTTCAAGGAAGGATTTTCCTGTGTTTTATTTGTATAGAAACTTTTGTGATAAGAACTGTAGTGCCCTAATATGTCAAAACAACAGTCCACCTAGACCAATAGTCTACTTGCAACAACGTCACTTGAATAGCAGTTCTACATTAACTTTACTCACTGACTTTTTGGTTTTGTAAGCCTCAGTCATACCCTCTCTCGCCCTTCTCTTTCTAGAGAGTAACAGACTTTTTATTCCCTTCTTGAAATGTAAATTCTTCGTCTCCTTATTCATTTTAGTTGCTCTTTTCTGTACCTTCTCTTGTTCCACCACGTCTTTCTTGAGAAGTGAAGACAAACCTCTACATATCAGACCAGGACAGATATTGTTAAGCCAAAATTTTGTTCTCAGTTCCATCTCTGTAAATACCTCAGACTTGCTAATTACTGGGTTACTACTACATGTTAAGCTGGTGATTTCAAAAAACTGCCAGTGATCACCACAAACTTTTCTGAGATGTAACTGCTATAATACATTTCTCTCTCTGGTAGCACAGCCTTGAACTTTGCATATGATAAACAGAATATATTTTTTTCTAAATAATGACATTTTTCTGGTTTTGCTTTCTGAGGAAGAATCAATCAATTCAGGTAAAAGATACAGATGTATTTATCTACAAATGATTGCAGATATTACTGGTTTTGTAAATTAGATAACTTCATCTGAAGAGCTAGAAAAACTCAAAATTATGTACAAAATCCTGATATTTCACCAAAGTTTTTACAACTATTTCTTATCTGTAATTAAAATATGAATATTTAAATGTCCCATGATTTTTTCCTTTAATATAAATATTTCTAATGGAATATTTTTCCATTTGTAGTTACAAAGGCCTCCAACATATTATAAAAACCTTGAGAGCTATTCTATTTTCTACATTTTACGTTGAAACAGAACCACTGCATAGGTGTTTGGTGCATCCATTCTGTTTCTGTCAGCTTTAAGAGTGCAAGATTTTATGTTGAGCCCATGGTGCAAGTTAGTAGGAATATCACAGGTACTTGATACATGCTGTGTAAGTAGAATTTGCTCAGAAGATTGTCGAAGTGATAAGTCTCCACAAAATACATTATTTTTGTTAATCAGCATTTTAAAATCTGGCAATCACAACTTGGGTTGATATTACCCAAATTAAAATCTACTTTCCAGTGAAATTACTTTTGTAGCTCAGTTTTAAAATCTACAGGAACACATTTCAGTTCATAGAATCATAGAATGATTTGGGTTGGAAGAGACCTTAAAGATCATCTAGTTCCAAACCCCCTGCCATGGGCAGGGACACCTTCCCCTAGAGAAGGTTGCTCAAAGCCTCATCCCGCCTGGCCTTGAACACCTCCAGGGACTGGGCATCCACAACTTTCCCAGGCAACCTGCTCCAGTACCTCGCCACCCTCACAGGAAAAAACTTCCACCTAATTTCTAATCTAAATCTACCCTCTTTCAGCTTAAAGCCATTACCCATCATCTTGTTGTTACACTCCCTGATGAAGAGTCCCTCCCTATCTCTCCTGTAGGCCCCCTTGAAGTACTGGAAGGCTGCTACTAGGTCTCCCCAGAGCCTTCTCTTCTCCAGGCTGAACAACCCCAACCCTCTCAACCTGTCCTCATATGGGAGGTGCTCCAGTGCACTGACCATCTTCGTGGCCCTCTGAACTCACTCAAAGAGCTCAACATCCTTTTTATGCTGGGGCCCCAGAGTTTGACGCAGTACTCCAGGTGGGGTCTCACGAGAGCACAGTAGAGGGGGAGAATCATCTCTCTCGACCTGCAGGTCACTATTCTCTTGATGCAGCCCAGGATATGGTTGGCTTCCTGGGCTGCAAACGCACATTGCTGGCTCATGTTGAGCTTATCATCAATCATCACCCTCAAGTCCTTTTCCTCAGGGCTGCTCTCAATTCATTCTCTGCCCAGCCTGTATTTGTGTTTGGGATTGCCTCATCCCACATGCAGGACCTTGCACTCGGCCTTGTTGAACTTCATGAGGTTGGCATGGGCCTACCTCTCCAGCCTGTCCAGGTCCCTCTGGCTGGCATCCCTTCCCTCCAGTGTGTCGACTGCACCACACAGCTTGGTGTCATCAACAAACTTGCTGAGGGTGCACTCAATCCCACTGTCCCTGTCACCAACATAGATGTTAAACAACACCAGTTCCAATACTGACCCCATGCGGCATGCCACTTATCACCAGTCTCTACTTGGACATTGAGCCGTTGACCACAACTCCTTGAGTGCAACCATCCAACCTGTTCCTTCAAACCATCCACTGAGTGGTCCTTCTGTCAAATCCATGTCTTTCCTATTTAGAGACAAGCATGTAATGCGGGACAGTGACAAAGGCTTTGTACATGTCCATGTAGGTGTTGTCAGTTGCTCTTCCCTTATCCACCAACGCTGCAACCCCATCATAGGAGGCCTAAATTCCTCTTATTCAGTCTCAGGTTTTCTGGTTTTTTTTTTTTTTGTGGTTTTGTTGTTGTTGTTTTTTTCCCTTCTTTTTATTTCCCTTTGCTTTATTCAGCACAAAGCCCTCAAAACCATGTATACAATCCTTTAATGTTGCACACAGGAGAGTTTTGCAATTTTTCAGTTACAATACTGAAATATCACAGTAAAATTTGATCACAAATGAACACAGATTAGACATCACCACCACATGTTGTCAGTAAGCTTTTCGTTTTAGCGATATCTGATTAGCATTTAAATTGTTTCACACCATTAGTTGCCTGGGATTTAGTGATCATTAGTGGGTCTGAAATGAACAAGATAAAAGTGAACTTTGTTTTCAAATCAGGGGATGGTTTACTTCTTCCATGCAGGGTCATTTACCACTAAAGAGGTGTGTGCTGTTGATTAAAGTTTAGTTTTATGCCTCGTTATATTCTGTTATGAATATTAATGGCAATTTCAAGTTAGGCAGCATATTCTTCACTTTCTCCACCAAACATTGTGCATTTAGTGGTGTTGTGCATCCACATAAGTTGGATATATCTTACTGTAGGGATAGTATTCACATTCGTTTCCACCATCAACTGCATTTCAGTACTGTGCTCTGGGTATATTTATGCATATGCAAAACATGTTTTAACATAAACCCACACAAAATGGATGGTACGATTTCACTTTGGCTTGTATTACCTGTACTTCTGTCTCTGAGCTAAGGTGTGGTGTACTCCATATGGGATTGGATCATGAAGTTTGATTCTACTGATGTGAGGGCTATCCTTAACTGTAATTAATATTTAGGTCTTCATTGTCAGTATGAAAGCATAATGTTCCAGTAAAATTATAATTAATATGCCAGTTTTTAATGCAAAAGCATGATATAGTGGTTAAATTACTTAAGGATGTTGTGACAAAATCACAAATAAAGGTATCTTGTATTGAGTCTTGAATTAGTAGGTTAGTCCATTAGCTTCTATCGCCTCCTTACTCTTATGTGAACTGTATGACTAGTGTGGATTTTCTTTAACAGTTTTTATTTCTTTTGCTCTGAAAGTAACAACAAACAGAGAAAATAAAATATGTGATTATTTTTTCCTTACAAGGCATCAAAAAAGAAGGGAAAATTTTGGGGTTTTTTTCCTAAATCTCAGAAATCTCCTTGCTGTTGCCAGCGCAATGTTTCTAAAGATAAAATCCAGATGTTGAAAGTTACGTCTTCTCATTTATTCCTAGATGAAAAATATTGACTATTGTATTTGCAATTAGTTGGTGGTATGGTGGTGGTGTGGAGGGGAGGTAGAGAGAATTTGTGATTTTTGTCACAGCAGTTTGATCCAAGGGCTATGAAAGACTGCAACTGGAAAATTAGATAGACATTTAAAACTTGCTCCAAGAAACAGTTTGTGTTAACATATTTTTTTAAAACAAATTTCAGAAGTGATTATTCAGTAATTGGAAGAAATTAAAGAATCTGATAACAAGTAAAGTCTAGTGCAGACTGCTTAGCTCATGACATTTTGGTTCAGTGGCTCTAGTAATGTGTTACATTAAACAACAAATACACCTTGTAATTTGTGATATTGCTGACACAATGAGAAGCAAACCATGGCACATAGGGACAATTCACATGTAGCAACATATTGATTGTCTTTTCTTCGTTGCTTGAAGAAAGCTCCCCTGAAGTCCTGACTCTCTAATGATATTTTGGACTTATACAATAAAAGAAATGTTCCATATTCTTCCTCTTCTTCATCACCATCATACAAAAAACCCCATGGTTTCCAACTTTGGATGAGATAATCTGTTTGGTAGTCCTTTTAGTGAATGAACCCTGTAGGCACAGGAATCCCCTTTTATTGTTTCAGAGTACAGTAGAACATAAAGGTTAATTCAGATATTGATAAAACACAGAAGCATGCAATTTTGCACTATGATTGGTATGCGCTTTACTGTGAGGTAAATTCTTAGAAGTTCTTCAGATTATACAGCAGCAACTAAAACTAAGAGACTTTAATAAAGAACCCTGAATATCTTTAGTGAAAGGAAATATGAGAGTTTGCTGAGATTGGATAGGTGAGTATATGGATGTAGACAGCTGATATTTGAATTGGACTTGCTTCTTGATTAGTCTGAAACTGACAGAATTCAATACACAGAAAAAAACAAGATTCTTTCTGAGCATTTCCAGGAGAAGTTACTGCAGGTCTCAGTGGAAGCATTGTGATATTACACTAACAATCTCAAATTGGAACCATAGTAGTGATTAAACATAACCATTCTCTTCTTGAAACAGAGCTTAAGAGAAGTATATTCCAACAACTAAATGTAGTGCACATACATAACAGTTACTTTCCAATGTGAAAAGGATGTGTAATTTTGCGATTATATGTTCACTTTTTCTTACCTGGGATGATCATGAAACTATCCCACAACCATTAAAGTTGTCTGTTGGTGGCTCTAATTTCAAAGCTTTCAGAGCAGAATATGACTGTTGATTGACGCATTTATCTCCACAGGCATAAAACATCTGCAATGGAAAAGATACCTGTGTCTAAGCTAGAGTTTTAAGATTATCTTATTATGCACCACAGTACTGCTGATAGGTTTCATATCCATAAAAAATATAGTGGTATAATTAATTTTCTAGTTGCATAAAGATTTTATTTGATTGAAGAAGCTGCAAGTTCTCTGTGCTAAAGGTTAGGCACCTCTATTTAAAGACAATTTTCACCTACTACTATTGCTTTGATCAACATCATTACAACAAATAATTAGGAGCAAAAATACTATTGTAAAATGCATGTTCAATTGTGACATGTGCCATAGTATCTCTTTTGCAATTCCCTTTTAATTGCTGAACAAGGTGCAATAATTAAGTCTTGAACTTGAAGACCTTCATTTAGGTTGTACAGTTTGTTAACGGAAAGAGGTTATAGTACTATAGTGAGTGTGAGATTTTCTGCAGTCATGAATGTTCTTTTGACTTTAAAGACAATTTTGAAGAAGCACTAAATTTTCCCTGTTTTTTTTCTCTGGGGAAGACACGGAGAATTACTTTCATTTGATAGTGAATCTGTCCTAGAGTAACCGTAATTTCTGCAGGCTAAAAAAAGTAATGGAGGAAAAAGAGAACACTGAAGAGTAAAAGATTTTGAAAATTGTAAGTAGAAGGTAGGTCTCAATTCCTTCTACTCAGTCTTAGTCACTGAACCCACGAGCTGTATGTGGTAGTCTTGCTCTGTAAGGAAAGAGACAGGCTCATTCAGAGGTGGTTCAGATTGCCTAAGATCTGAATCATTCTGTAGAAGCCTGCCTCTTTTTAACTCACACTGGAGGGGCACTAATTTTTCCAACTAAGATTTTTCAGCCTACTGTGATTTACCACAGAGCTGTGCTGATCCAACAGCAAGTAATTGTTGAATGATTCAATCTCTCTGGCTCTTCTCTGCACTCCTGGATAATTTTTCTTACCTCTTTCAACCTGCTGACATTGGATGCGATTTGATTCTGAAGTGGTTTAGGGTACCAAACATTCAAGAAACTATTGACTCTTTTATTATAACATTAGCTTTTGATGCCTTATGTCTTTGAATGGCTTCAGGGCACAGTCAGACGAGCATCAAGGGCCTCTTCTTGCACTATGCAGTTGGTCCCCAAGCCCAGAGTTTTCATAACGCCTTACCCTGAGCTAAAAGGTGAAAGAGGATGGTACAGGAATAAAATATTAGTTTGTACAAGGAGACTTTGAGGTTTGAAACATTTACATTTAAATATGCAGAAGCTAAGATAAATTAATATAGCATATCAAAGAATTACTGAGGTAGGGGAAGAGATAACGTTTTAATAACTAGGTTTTAGTGTCTCAGGTTAAAACTGACAGACATCATTCTCTGGTTATTCTTGATTCATATCTGCTCAGAATGTCATTTCCAACTATAAAGACAAGAAAATGGCTTCTTACTTTTAGATGAAGACTGCAAAATCCAACTTGTCATTTTTATAAAGAAGTGTCACTCAGTAGACTGACACAGGCAAATTATTGTGCCGTATAATTAAAACAAGAGTTTCATGTAGGTCATGAAATTTGTGACGTGTTCCTTCACTTTACTAAACAAACTGGAAAGCCTATAACAAATGATTTTGTTTTTTTCCTACCATGGCCTTGAACAACAAAGTCAGGAGTTATACATTTGCAACAAATTTTACCATAAAACCCCTATTCTTGCAAACAATGAAGAATTACAGGAGCAGTGTACATATAGAGAACAGTGAGTTTCACATGTCCTGTTGATATCTCTAACTCATATTTCCTCTGTGATTCCACTTTCAAGAACAACTTCCAAAGAAATCTAAATTAAAAGGAATGTAATTCAACGTTTCAATTGCATTTAAAATTAAAGACAACCTTTGCAATATTCAGGTAAGTTAGGATAGCATGCTTGAGAACTGTAGAGGCTTTTGACAAAAGGTGCCATAGAAGAATCAGGGATGTCTTTCTGAGTTTCTGAAAAGTTTAAAAATACTGCCTGTGTCACAAGGAACTCTTTAGTTTACAATATTTCCAAGAGAAATTTGTAAACTTGTCAGATTTGTATGGTTTGCACTGAGAGACTGAAATTGTAGTGGAATTGAATCTCAGCCTTTTATATTGATATTGCTCTTCTCCCCTACATCAAACTCATTAAAATACTGATAGATTTCTCAATTGCACTGGTGAATATAAAGCTATAAGTGAAAGGTAAGAGCTCACTGAATGTTATTTTGCTCTGAAGAAGCTTTCTTTGTTATTATTTATTATTGAGCTTTGTTATTATGACTTTAAAATATCATCAGGAAGAAATATTTTGCTGTTAGTGCATCAGACCAAGATAAGTAATATTAATGCTTTAAAAAAAAAATATAAATTGTTCCTGTACTTTAAAAAAGATGCTGCTTCTGACAGCATGTCTGAGAGTTCTTCAGTGTTAATGAAACACTGGTAGTCTATCATGTTACCGCACTATAAAAAATCACAATAAAATCCACTTGGTGTTTGATATCCACAGATTATTTTATTTTCTCTTGCATTTGCAATTAAAAGTTTCATTTCACAGAAACATTTTTAACACAGATTTAACAGAATAATCATGGCATAGTCTCTGCCATGATATTCTCAGCAGAGGAGTATTTGTGAGGATTAAAACCTGACCAGTTTTGGTTTTGAATATGGACTATGAGAAGCCTGATAAGGAATGTATAGTCTAAAATGCCTAAAATCTTATACATAATAGAAAGATATTTAAATTAGGACAGATTATTCATAATAAACAGTATGTGTGAGGACTATTGATTTTCGCTATCAAAATTATTTTCAGAAGAATGCAAGGGATTTGTGGTTTTCTCTAATATCTCAAGTATTCTCAGGAAAATTTATCCTAGACATCTTTTGGCTTGAGAAGATGTTGGCTGGTTTTGAAATTGAGGGTGTAATGTAATAAAATGTCAAGATCTTTGAATCTCTCTCATGGACTCTGCTCTGTTTAGTTGAGCTACGTAAATGATAGTCCTATGGCTTAATCCTTGGGTGGAAGGAGGAAGAAGTCGTTAGGTGGGTTGAACTTTTCATTTTTCAAAAGGCTTGTTGTTTTAAGAACAGCATCCCATTCCAACTGCATGTAGCTTCAAAAAGTTCATACAGTAGTCATTCCCACCTGACGTTATTATGCGTGTATCTTCCAGAATAAGAAATTGCAGCAATGATTGTTCCTCCTAACCAACTGCTTTTGAGCATCTTACCTCCTTCCTGTTCCACTTTTGACTTCCGAAGGATTCTTTTGATTTATCTCTCCTCCCACGTCACCTGTATAAAATGGTGACAGGTATTTTTTCAAAAAACACAAACTGCATTAAGTCATAAATGGACAATAATCTAGGAAATCAAAAGTGATTTAACTACTCAGAAATAAATCTTTGCATCTAAGAATGCAACAGTGGAACTCCAAGCTACAGGAATTAAAGCAATTAAATTCCTTCAACCTACTTGTGAGACACTGGTTTGGGCAAAAAAATCTGGACTACAGCAAGAGAAAACAGAATACTTGGGTGAGGTGATCTGGTGAAGGGGGTTGGGGAGTTTTGTGTATATCTATAGATGATCTAAATTAAATGCTTTAGCTGAAGTGATTGTAGCATGAAGAGAAAAATTTATTGACAGAGTCACTGAACTCTGTGTTTGTTAACATGGTCCAAGACACCTCACATTTAGGTCAATGGTTTTCACAGCTTACTTAATGAGAGGGTGTGAAACAGATGTCACAGATGTCAAAAGGATTAAAAACACTGGAGAATTCCTTTCAGTCACACTTGTAGGATTATATCTTTCTGAGATTTGCCTGGGAGACTGCAGAAGAGGTTAAGTTTGCTGAAGAAAGAAGTGTGGGAAAACAATCCAAATAGCTATAAACTCTTTGCTATGGAATGCTTATCTAGAATTCTTCTTTACTAGTTAAACAATTTAATTTGTATCACTAGGTTCATAGCCTTCTTTCATAGATTACTAGATTAAAAATGTAAGGGTGAATATTATTTTATGATAGCAGGAACGATTGCTGTTAGCATGAAATATTGCTTGTTAGCAATCTTTTACCAAGTAATTTCTCTTTCAAGCTCATGAGATCTGGTGAATCAAAACCACATTTTTAGAAATGTACCCTAGCTTGATTCATAGTTTTTATCCCAATAGAGAGGTGTGAGATGTTGAACGTAACAGTGATGGTTTATTACTGTGCTTATTCAGAAATACTACAATTTCCTGATGGAAATTTCCTATTTCTGGCTCTAGGTTTAGCAAATAGTGAATTGTCTGCACACACAGCGAAGCTTTCTGCAGAGGTCCTTTTAATGTCTTCTCTTCATTTTTTCACTGGTTTGCATTACTTTGCTATTGTAAATATATTTCAGTAATTTCAAAATCTAATTACAGACTAAATTAGATTTTTTTTATTATGGTCCCATCCTCCTCATCTCAATTATTATCAAGTCTTTCCTGCTAATATCTGAAATGCAGTTCCATTTTTGATATCTGAAATGCAGTTCCACTTTCTACAGGTGAGACCTGTATTTTCAGTTCTCAGATGTATGCCTTTCCATGCAACTGTATTGAAACACAGTCATTAATGTGTCGTTAACCAAAGGAAATAACCTGCCTTTTTTGGTTAGCACTCCAGCAATGTCTGCACACTTTACACATTTTGCCAGTGTTCCTCTTTCAGATTGTTAATGAGGTTTTCAGAAGACACAGTCAAAACCAGATTACTATGTATGACAACAGGTGGAAGTTCAGTTTATGCTTATTTCTTTAGATCTAACATGTAGCTAGAATTTAAGCTACTGAAATTTTATTTTGTTTGGACACTGGCAATTGTTTTAATAAAAGGTCTGGGTTGTGTCTTCCACACCTTGGGTATGTTTTGTGATATCTGACTAGTGAAGCAGATCTGCTGAAAATCCCCAGATCTTAATTCTAAGAGGTTGCAAATCAATGTACATTTCTGAAGAGCTCTGATCATAAAGTACTGAGAAGAAAAGTTACAGAAAGGAACAAAGAAAAATTATTGTCTCTCACGTAGTCTTAATGCAGTACGTTAATTTCTTAATTTATTAAGTTCCTTTTAAAATAGTAAAACTTATATGTTTTGTAACAAAAGTTCCTATTATAAACAAAAAAAAATTGGTTATTGTGACAACTTAAAATTCTTTAAACCCCACTCCTAGTGTAACTTTCTAGACTTAATAACTTTCACAAAATCATTTTTTTTAAAGTAATAATTTCCAACAATCAATCCATGTACTTCTGGAAAAAAACACACTTTAGGATTAGACCAAAAATTTTTCTCCAAATGTCTTACACCTTATGTAAGTGGGCATTCACACAAACATTCATTCAATTAAGTTACTGTGTATTTCTACTAGTACAGGTATCACAAAACAATTTAGAGTTTCACATTCCAGAAAAGAAGGCTTGGATTTGAAGGAACCAGAGAGCTTTTTTTTTGGTTGTTTTTTTTTCTCACTACTTTTGGAGGAGAAGCACAGATCAATATTAGAAATAAGAGGAAAAATCCTGAAGCTGAACTTCTTCTTAGGGACAGTTGCCAAACCTAATCACTTTTGTGCATTCCCCATGAGACATTTCTTACATCCATATTGACAGTCTCTACAGCAAGTGACTCTGATTTTTGTTTGCATTTGCAGACAGGAATAGATTTATTTGGAAGATTTAAGAAAAAAAAAACTCATAAAATTTCTGGTGTAGCTCTCAATGTTATCTGACAGTGACTACAGTTGCTGTCATCAGAAAAAGGCACTCTATGTAAAAAATAATACTTTACTGAACTTCTGTAGGTTCTAACAGAGAGACTGTGTGACACCAACAAAAACACCAAGGCATTTCCATGGAAAATTCTAAATACAAATGTTTTAGAAAAAAAAATCTAGTATGATTGCAAACCTACCATAAGGTACTGACAACTGAATTTGGTTTCATGTGCCTTTTATTGTTGTTATGGTTGTCATTGTTAATAACTGGCTCAGCCTAGTAGATAATACTGTGACTGTACCATAATGCCTTATACTTTTTCCAAGCTGGCACATTAAGCTAATAATGTCATACTTCGTGCTCTCACACAATGGAAAAGGTTACCAAGAATTTTTGCAAAGCTCACAGTTATCTAAAAGACTAACTGGATTATCCAAGATGGGGAGTCTTTTGTTTTCTCAATTGGTTTTTCCATGTAAGTATTTACAACAGGAGATTCCTGCAGCTGCAAGCATGAGTTTACTGCTGTGTGAGAAAAAGAGAGAGGCTTGGGTAGCCAATTAAGAAATGCAATGTAGTGATTCCTCCAGGCTGGAAAAATGTCAACATCGGTTTCAGGTTCCTCACATTAAACCAATCAGACTTCTTTCAGCTTCTGCTCTCTTGCAGGTTTTTGATTAAATTAAATTTTATAAACAGGCAAATTGAACTGAGCCCTTCACCATTTTGAAGAAGATTTTCTGTTTGTGCAAGTGAAGGTTAATAGGAAATACAAACATCATATGCATACCAAATATTCTTTTAAAATATTTCACCTTCTGCAACCTCTTTCCAGTCAATTTCCTTCCATGTAGGAGTGCTTAATACTGAGATCCCTAGAGTTTAGCCATTTTAAAATATATAAGCATTATGAATATAAATTGTATTAAATATTCCTGGTTTTTAAGTGGTACCCAAAGAAGATGTGTTGTCAAATTTCATTTAGTTACAGTGATTTGATGATTTCTGTAATTTAATCTTGTTTCTTAGCAACTTCCTCTCCAACACAGAGAAGTAACCCTGCCCAGCTCTTCTGTTAGATTCATGATTGCTACAGTAAGAAATCTGAGGAAATGTTCTGCTCAAAAAGTGGTGTAGACATCCTCTTTCTCCCAATATGTGTGTATAGGGTATAGATATGGGTTTCAAGGGCAACTTTCATTGTTTTCAGATTAATATTAACTCCCAGGTACATCTGTTTCAAGAGCCTCATGTGCTTTTTTAGCCCTGATGTTCATTTCCTGAGGAAACTGTCAGGTTCTGGTCCTTCCTAGCTCAGATTTTTCCATGGTATCCTGCAAGCATGACTCTAACTTTTCAGTGTGAAAAAGTTCAGGGGAAAATAGTACATTCTTCCCACAATTAAGCCCAGAGATAAAATTTTCCTTCCATACTAAAGAGACAAGCCTTTCAGGCTGATCTAAAGAATAAATCGTTCAGATGAATCTGATCTAGCCAAGCAGCAAGGCTGTTCTATCCCTGTGGAAAAAAAAAAAAAAATTAGGAAAGAAGACTTATCTGTTATACATTATGACAGTTTCAGGTCTCTGGACTATAATAATCAAAACTGCTCTGATCAACCCATAGAAAGGAGTCCTCATGAGTTGTACCACTAGAATTATGAATGTGATTTAGAAGTATGCTATGGATGCATCAAGAGAAGTTGTCTCTATAAACATGGACAGCATCTTCCTCGTCACACAGTCCTTAAAAACTGTCCAGACTTCATGATGCTATTGGAGATACCACAGGTGTGGAATGTAGAGTTTTTCCTTGAAAAAGGCTGGGCACAGATTACTTCTGTTTTATACACTTCTTTGTCATGGATGTTTAAAAGCAATTGATAGAAAATTTGTTCTTCTACAAACATTTTGTAAACCTTCTGTCTGGATACAGATATCCTCTGCAAACAGACCACAGGATCATAGAATGGTATGTATGGGTTGGAAGGAACCTTAAATATTGTCTAATTCCAAACCCCTTCCCATGTACAGGGACATTCTACACTAGATCAGGTTGCTGAAAGCCTCATTCAATCTGGCCTTGAACACCTCCAGGGATGGGGCATCCACAGCTGCTCCGGGCAACCTGTTCCACTGCCTCATCACACTCACAGGAAAATATTTCTTCCTAGTATCCAATCTAAATCTACCCTCTTTAATCCTAAAACAATTACCCCTTATCCTATCACTACACTCCCTGACGAAGAGTCCCTCCCCATCTCTCCTGTAGGCTCCCTTGAAATACTGGAAGGCTGCTATAAGGTCTCCCCAGAGACTTCTCTTCTCCAGGCTGAACAACCCCAACTCTCTCAGCCTGTCCTCATAAGGGAAGTGCTCCAGTGCACTGACCATCTTCATGGTCCTCCCTGGACCCACTCTAACAGGTCCATGTCTTTCCTGTGCTGAGGACTCCAAAGCTGGATGCAGTACTCCGGGTGTGGTCTCCCGAGAGCAAAGTAGAGGGGGAGAATCACCTCTCTCGACCTGAAGGTCACTCTTCTCTTGGTGCAGCCCAGGATGCGGTTGGCTTCCTGGGCTGCAAGCACACGTTGCTGGTTCATGTTGACCTTTTCATCAACCAACACCCCCAAGTCCTTGTCAGGGCTGTCGTCATCCATTCTCTGCCCAGCCTATATTTGTGCTTGGGATTACTTTTACCCACATGCAGGAACTTACACTTGGCCTTGTTGAACTTCATGATTATACAATCCTTTTTAAATCACAACTTTTAGAGTTTTATTTAGATTCTTCATTGAGATATGATCAAATATGCCATTTGACCCCATGATCATTTCTAGAAGAGACCTTGGAGATTACATATGTATGTTCTTTAGCTCTTAAGGGTTGGTCTCCTTAAGACTATCTTAAATTTATGTCAGCAAAGTATTCTCCAATGATCACCTAATTTTTGTATGAATGTAGGTCACTTGCCGTTACTTCTCATGAAGTTTCTGGTTCTGTGGCAGTATGTAGGTAGCAGCCTAATGCGAGCTAAATGCTAGCCTTGCCACTGTTCGTAGTATTATGCTTTGTCTTGTACAGATGCTACTAAATCAAGTAACTAAATCCTCAAAGATCACACATTTGCTTGAGAGAAAATTACCTTTTGTTGGTGCCTTGTTTTCTTGTGTGCAATATGAAAGAAAATGAAAAAAAGAATTAAAATTATGTTTGTGATCACTTGAATGAGTTATACGTTTTTTCACAGAAAGCAATACTCCTTCTGCACTTTATGGAGCCTTACCAAGTAGTGATCCTATTTTTTTCCAATACCTTGGAATATGCAGTATGTCTTGTCCATTTGTATTTTAACATCTCAGTATGAATTCAATGCAAATGTTGCTCTCCTTTGGCTTTCTTAACCATTTCTGCAGTCTAAAGGTGCTGTATTGCTCCATGTGTGTTTGCCGCTGGTTTGGCTGTTGAAATTACCTTACACCTTCCTACCAGCAGGATATATCAAGGCTTAGAGACACTTATTGGAAAGTCTTATTGTCTACTTCTGAATATAGCAAACATATTCCATTAGAAGATGGAGACATACCTATTTCAGGAAGAAATTCTTGATTCTTATTTTGTTTTTCTTTTCTGAGTTAATACTTTATGATGTCTTATAATTTCAAAACAAAAACAAAAACAAAAACCAAAAACAAAAACAAAAAATAAAGGGCAGGAGAGCTTTAAAGGACTTTTCTCATCAGTTCAAGGTTATCTTCTTCTGAGTTTCTTTTCTAGGGAAAGGATCTGCATGCACTCCAACTAGTCTGAGCTACCCAAGTTCATGACAAGTGTAATAAGTAGGAATTCAGGCCAAATTAAGATGATGAAACATTTTGTCATTAATATTTAAGAGTACCTTAATTGGTCTGACAATAAGACCACTCCGTCCAGAATGGTGATTCTGAGTATAAACAGTATGAGATGCTTACGGTTTAGTTAAGGAAAAAGTGATCCTATTATATTACGCAGCTTCTGTGAATGAACAGTTCAAAGCCTTTTAAATTTGAGTCTGCATCTAGACTACTGTGTTTAAACATGATGCCCAGAAAAAGATAATCTCCTTTAATATCTGACGTTTTGTTGTCCTTAGTATATACTTCAGCAACACATTGGACAATGCAGTCATTCTGTGTACAAACAACAACAAAAAAATGCTTTCCATTTCTGATATTTTGAGATTTGCTACCTTTTAAGATGTCTTTCCTGTGCTGTTCTGAGAAAAAGCATTTACTGTTTGTTCTCTGCACATCCTTGGGATATGAAGACTTCTTTGGCTCTTGGGCTCTTCAGGTAGGACATCTGATTTCTAGAATATTTATTCTGTCTACTGAATTTTAAATAAATTAGTTGCACAGAATACCTTGTCATTCTTGATTTCTCTGTACATTTCTAGTTAAAGTGTTTTCTATTTGAGATGGAGTAGCCAAAGCTGTGCATAATATTCAGGATGTGGACTCACCAGTTACTATTAACATCGCAAAGTTTTTTTTTTTTCTGATTTATTCTCAGTTCCTTTCCTAATGATTTTTCACACTGTGTTGTCTTTTTGACTGCTGGGGAAAACTGAGCTGACATTTTCAGAGATAAGCAACTGCGGCTTTGAATTCTCTTTTATAAGTGATCATATCTAATCTAGAGTCCGTCACTGTCTATGGATACAGCAATGACTAAACAGATTTTTAAGGCTGACTCCTTCTAATGAAAAATAAGAACGCCCCCCCCCAATACAGTTTCTCTCCACACCATCAAGTGATGTCCTACCTTACACAGAAACATACAATATGTTTTGTTTGGCATTTCTAAATTAGTCTTAGGTATTGTTTATGTTTTTTCAAAGGCATAGAACATAAAATGCTGGTCTTTACTGCTGCAAAGTTTCACAATTTCATCTTACATTTCCTGAATTATAACATTGCAATAGAAACATAGTGCCTTCAACAACATTTTTTTAGTAATTTACAGAGACAAAATATTAGGTATTATTTTGTTATTATCAATCATTAGGACATGCATTTTCATTTTATAACTTACTAATGTCAGAGTGATGTCTGAAATAGGTGCCTTCTTTGATCTGTTTAAGTAAGGCAACATACAATTTCAGGAAATAGAAGTGAAAATGAAATGTATAAACTTACTACACAATGAACTAGCGTGTTTTTTCAAGCTGCACATACCTAAGTAGCTGGAAGCATTGAATCATTATCCAATGCTAAGAAATATATTAGCAAAAAAAGCCAACTTATAAAAACCTATGGGATGAGGTACTTCTTTACTATAAGAAATAACTTTTAACCAATGAATAACCCAGAGCAGATGCATCTCATAAACTGAAAAGAGGTTTTGCCCAAAAAGGAAAAGCATTCTTCACACAAAGAATAGTAAGCATGCAAGCTTCAACTGAATTTAGACTGTCTTTCTTATTTCCTGGGTTTAAATCAAAAGTGAGAACTTGAATACCTAGGCAAAAAAAGGAATATAAGAAAAAAAAAAAAGCACAAGTCTGTGATATTGAAGATTAACCTACCCAACAGGATTTCAAACAGAAAAATTGCAAAGCCAGTTGTGCTGCATTTTAAAGAAAGTAAACAACCTTAGGTGCCTTGGAAGGAACAGGAAAATATGAGCCAGGAGAAGGACACTTCTGAATTCAGAAATGAAGTTCAGGGTTTGACAGGTAAATGAGTATTGCTGATGACACACAGTAGCAATGTGGACATGACACTCTTTTCACCTGTTACTGTGAAAGTCTTTCCCTTCATAAAAAAAAAAAAAAATTCTTGAGCTCTAGTGATTTGCAAGGTCATCATCAACAGAAATTAAGGTCTGTAAGGTTTTGATGTTGAGGCACTAGATAAGATTATGATTTGTGCATATTTATTTTTGTGAACATATTACATACATATGTATTTTTAAATATACCAACATTCTCTCTCACGTGTGTATATGTGCTTTAAGGAACAATTGGTGCTGATATACTTGACTGGAAATAATTAAAATGAAAAACTTTATAATAAAAATGATGTAGCAAAACTCATGGACTTATAAATTATATGTTTAAAATGCACATGATCATTTGGGGCAACAGTTAACAAAGCTACATATTTTACACATATATTAAGAACAAGAAAAATCACAGGTCACCTATATTCACTGCCAGATACCGAAAAAATTTCAGAAACCTTTGATAAATGTTTCTATGCTGCTTCTGAATCAAACACAGGCGTGTACAAATTCTGTATGATGATGTAGCAAAGTGAGATATCATGGCTAAAATTACACATTTACAAACTAACTTGTCCATGTAATACATGCTAAAGAATCTTAAAAGAGTATCTGAGAATTCTCTGAACCACTAATGGGAGTTATTAACTCACTGTGGAAAACTTAAGTAATGCTAAAGAATAAGGCACAGGGGATGACCCTGGGAATTGTATACCAGTTGAAACATCACATTAGTCCTTAAAATATATTAAGTACCATGTGTTTTAAATAGAGTAACAGATTTTTTACTTTTGCTGCATTGTACTTCAATTAACCTTTGGAACAAGTTGCCCAGAGACCCTGTGGAAACCATCCTTGGAAGCTTTCTTGACCAGACTTTGTAAAGATCTAAGCAACTGGTATGAATTCGCTGTTGACCATACTTAAAGCAGAAGGTTAGTCTCAGTGACTTGCTTGAGGATTGCTCACCCTTTCTCTGTACTTTCTTGCTATTTTGTAGACCATGCTAGGGCAGAAGGACATTTACTCAGGTACTCTTCTGGTGAGGAATGACCCATGTTACTTTAAGTTTAGATTAAATTTCAAGGAAAGCATTTGTTCACAATATTCAAAACCAACAACACAGCTAAAACTGTGACATTGATAAAGAAGCATAAAACAAATGTTTAACCTGTTCACATGAATGCTCTGGTTCTGTAGAAAATGAGTGTATAAGTGAAACACGAGATGAGTGTATAAAGTATGCCTCTTACAGTAACACTGTTAATCATTCTGCAACTCTTTTTTAATCTTAAAATAAGAAAGCTCTTCTGCTCAGTTTTCCAAAAGATTTATTGTAATCTCTCTTAATGCATGCCTGTTTGGGATCCTGCCCACTCTTTCTCCATATACTGCACCTCAGATTGGGTACTACTTTGAAGAGTTAGAAATATCCGATCTTACCTTTGAACCCCTCCAGGAAGATTTTAATCTTCCACTTCAGGTTTAGCTTAAGACTTTCATATCCAAGGTGTCTTCTAGTCATTCAACTTTACTTATACGGCTCAAATGCCTCTTTGTGCCATCACATACTTGTCTACCAAAATATGTCTTTGTTTCTCAGTAAGGCATAAAACACTCTCCTCGTTCCCCTTTTTCTGTTGGTAAAATAGTATGCACGTGTGCATGTGTGTGTTTCAAGATGAAGTCTTTCTCTCAGCAGATTCTGAATCAGTCTGCTCTTTAACAGCCATACTTAACACCATCAACTTGATAGAATAAATGTGCTGATTTAGATGAGGCACAAGCATCTCATTTGTACACCTCCAAGTAAGCAGTGGGTTTGTGTGACTGAGATTCAGCATCTTTTTCTGAGACACTGTACAGAAAGAAATCAGATTAGATATTGCCCTTGTGTACATCAACTTTTAAGTGTAAGAAACTTATTTCTTGCATATGTTGTTTTGTGTGCTTGTTTACAGCTGTCATTCACATTCTGGGAAGTGTCTTCAGAGGTCCATAACCGTAACTTGTTTTGCTATTTGGGTTGCTCATACAATGCAGTCACTTATTTGCATGTAAAAGTTATATAGCAACATCTCTTTATGCATTGTTATCATTACTGGACTGCTTTGGTTTGGAGCATGACAAATAGAATGGATTTGCTCAGACTTGAGCCAATGATTTGGTAAAAGACACTGTATAAATCCCTATTAAGAAGAGTAAGTGAACACTACAAGGAAGTGTAAGTGTTCAAGGCAGTGAGATAAATCTTCTCGTTTTCCTCAGTAACAAAAATATATTTGCTACAATTCTCCATTAACTCAAGGCAAAGATGATACTGGCTTATTAATACACACTGGGAATTTATGCAGATGACACATTTTTTCTTTTCACAGTTAAAAATGTTTTCTTTAATTTCAATAGCACTTGCTGTGACAAATAGACTAGATTTTTAAGATATGCATATCTGTAAATCTGATGTATTATTTATGCTGCTATTATCATGGTTTGGTATGAATGCATATCCAGTTAAAATATCTTTATTTTCATCCTGAAACAGAGCTATGTAAGTTTAATTGGATTCATGTTGTCTTTGTTAAGATCAATAACAGTCTTAATTTACTAACAGAAAATATTAGAAGAGTTTCTGTGAATATTAAGTAACACAAATCAATATGAATTTGTAATTACTTACTTGTTCTAGACAAAAGTAACCATGGTTTGAATTCTTGAAATGTCTTTCAAGTTCATGAAGATGTAACAGTTCTGTTATGATTATTTTCTGTCTGTACATAATGCTACTTATAGAGGGAGAGCTACCAAAACCCATCCACTCTCAGAAATCTTGTGGTTTTATGTGCTCAAGGGTAGGAGACAGAAATAGTTAAGCAAAATTGTAGTTCTCCTTTCTCTCTGTCAGTGAGAGGTAATTCACGTAAATACAGCAAATGACAGAGGGAACTAATATAATTCAAGAATTTTGTTAGAAATAATTTTTTGGAGGAAACTATTGTATGGTTGGTCCATATACAGTAGTGTTTTTCATATTTTCTCAGTTTCCATCTAAATAGAAGATAGTGTTGAATCTTGCCTCAGACTAAGAGCTTTTCAGGAAAGGAGTCATTACACAGATTCCAATCAGTCATCCCATTGTGAATCTGGATTGCCTCTATTGAACTCACCCATGTAACTCTGGAATTACTGCAGTGTAATTTGGCACACGCAGTGTAACAAGACAAAAACCCCAGTGGCATGTTACGAAAAAAAGTATATGCACATAAAAATCATAATTCTTTCTGCGATGCATTTAGAGGGTCTGTGTAAAGTTCTTTGCAAAGGAGTGTGCCAGAGAAGCAGGTTAAATGACACACACAATGTTCCAGGCAACAACTGCAGGAGCTGATTTTTCTGCAGCTAGTTTTGGTATCTGCTCACTGCACAGTAGGGTGAAATATAGACAGTCTGAGAATCACTTCAGGAACTGCAGGGTTATGATGAAAAAGGTCCCTGTGTGCAAACATTCTGTAAATCATTTAAAATGGTTTAATTAAGTAAAATCAACTAAAATGTACTCTTTTTTTTTTTTTTCATAAATCCCTTTCTGAACTTGAAATATTTGTTTTTACCATCACTGAAGACGAAAAATACTGAGATAGAACCCAAAGATTTTATAGGTTACAGTTATCTTTCAAGAAATGAGTTTTCCTCATTGGTTCTTGTGTGTTTATATTCAAATTATATGTAGTTGTGTGATAAGATATAAAATATTATTCACATTACTTAGGATGGTGCAATTCACAGGAGAGGCAAAATGGGAAATGGTTTACAGATAGCCACGAAGTTTTTCATATCACATCATATCTGACTTTATTTTAGTATATGTATGTCATGACTCAAATAATCATATTGTGATTATAGTTTCTCTAAGTAAAAAGGTAAAAGGGCCCATTAGCGCAGGTGCTCTAGTTACTGTTAATCACTTTTGTATGCGAAATAAAGCTAAACGAAAAGCAACCTCAACTCAGAGCCGAAAATAGACCTTACATATGTAAAGGTGATAACCAAGAAATATGTGATCTTTTTTTAAATACAATTTATATTAGAAAACTATTATGGGCTTTCTGTGTTCGGGAGAATAACAAGTGAGACAGGAAGAGTCTCTTCCTTCCTTATGCAATCTGCCAGGACAGTATTTTCTCCCGGCTTTGGGAATCCTGCCTTAAAACTGAGAGAGAAAAGATACCATACATATGTGTACATGAATATTCTGAGGAAAAAAGTGCACAACATTTTGATGAAGCTAACTCTATCTACAGTGATATAAAGGTTTTTACTAATTCTCTAAGTATAAAAATACATGAACTCTACTAGCCAGACTAAACCCACTCCACCAATAATAAATAAATTCTAGAAGATTTACAAAGTATTAAATATTAAAAAACTATTCTCATAGTCTTGAAATCTGCTGTTCATTACCTCCTGCCCCTGTGCCAAATGCAAATATGCACAATGTTCACTGGCTAGTTGCCAATATCCTAAACAACTACCCACTTGTTAAATTATATGTGGCATTTTGAAACTGACAGCCCTGTCTCTCCAGTTTGCTTCTAGGAATCTGTCCAACAAAATATGTATTAAATAAGAATATATTGTATATTGTGTTCTAAACACAGTGCTCCTCATAACAGGGGAGGGATTACAAATGAAAAAAGTGGAAAAAAATAAGCTGCTGTGTCATTCATGAAGCTGTTGGTACATTCCAAGTGAGAGAGAAATAAGCAGCACCTTATTTCTAAGTTTTGTTTAAAAGGAAGGATGTCTATTCACTCAGTTTACAGTGATTATTCCATCTTCATTTTCACAGATATCGCTCTCCAATCTTCATTAAATACTTTATATAAGCATTTAAGGATAATATCTACCTTTACTGCAAGGATATAGGGTCTTGCCTCTAGTTAACATTTACTTCAAACATTGTACTGATTAACAGAAACTGATTGAATCAGCTCTTGCATTTTTAAAAGGCTTACTTTTCTGGAAAAAAAAAAGTCTATATACTAATAGTTCTGATATCCCTGGCTGGTTTCTCTGTTTCCTCCTATTTGATATTACTGGAATTTTGACAGCAAGAGACAGAATTAGCTATTTTAAAAAAGTTTTGTTTGGGGTTTTTCCTCACACTGGGAATAATTAAGGTTTTAGGGCTGCGTAACAGTTTAAGACCACTATGAACAAATTGCTTTTTTAGTTTACATCACACTTTCAAGTAAATTGTGATGTTTTAAATAAATGCAATAAATTAAGACTAGTTGGTTTGCTCAAGCATTCTATTTCTGATCATCATGATCATCTAGAAAAACAAGCTAAAGAGATAAAGAAAAACCTTCACTCCAACCACTGACAGATGTTGGAGAAGTTTACATCTGAACTTTGTGGATCATGCTGCTTTCTCCTTAACAAGCCTAAGCTTTGTTGGCCTACCTGTAGTAAAACAGAAGGCTCTTTAAATGCATTGCATCCATACCAAGGCTGTGGAAAAACTTTGCTGCTCCTGAAATTAAATACAATGCAATTGATACATCATTAGAGATACTAAGTTTAAAGTTAAATTAGTTACTGAACTACCTGCGGGCTGATACCATCTATTTAATTGTGACTGGACAGTAAGACTGGCAATTGCATATATCCTCATACCACACCAGAGCTGGTTCAATAGCTCAAGCATATAGATACTGTTGTCCTTAAAATACTGTTAAGACAAAAAAGGCTGGTTTTGGTGGGAGAGTTTGAGGTTTGTTTTTTTTTTTCCTTTTTTCCTTTTTTCCTGAATAACAGATCATCTCATCTGCAGAAGGATGGTTTTGGAGAATAAAGGGTGCATATGTCCCTTATCAGGAGATCACAAGAAAAGTTGTCCTATAATCATGGTGGTCCAGGTGGTCCGTGAAAACATGCTACTAAGCTGCCTCATCAATATGCACATACAGTCTCACAGTGAGACAACATCTTGTAAGTTAAAAATTTTGCTGACGTTGTTTCTTTGTTCTGTGAGATTGCACTGTTGATATATTTTCCTAATTTTTTTTTTAATGGCATGGCTATACAAACAAGATAGGAGATAAACTAAAACTGGCCTAGGACTTGCCCCAGTCCACACCTGTTATCCTAAGACAAAAGTGGCATGGCTTGTCCCTGGTGCGCTTGCCATGCTGAGAAGACCTTGCATATGGGTAATAACACCACAGTGAATAGTTAATGTACTGCAAGCCCACTTCCTAACCTGTCACTTCAAACTTGGTCATGTTAGTAAACTTGGGATAATATTGAAACTGTCAAGACAGTGTGGTTTAATAATGCATTCCAAATTATCTGTTGTCCGTGTTTCCTATGACAGATTCAATGGCTCAGTAGCAGGCACTTTTAATAATGCATTCCAACACAGTTATCAGCCATGTTTTCTGTCACAGATACAATGGATTAATTACAGTCACTTTTTAAGCAACATTTTGTCTACCTATTGAAGTCTGTGTACAGTAAAGGAGAGGGTAGTGTCCTGCTCTGCATCTTCAGGAAAAGAAAGCCCACTCACTGCATAAGTTCACAGACAATGCAGGAGTTATTACTGCGTCTTTCTCAAGCAGTTGCATTTTTATACTGCTTTATATCAGTAGCTTACAGATTTTTCTGTACTTCTTTACAAGGTACTGATAAACATAATCTTACTTAACATACAGAAACACAACAGACATCTTTCTGAAAATGCTGTGTCATGATGTGCTATTTCTTGCTGAAAGCAATTTTGAATTACAATGAACGATACTTGGGAGACAGCTTTATTACCATGTTCAAGCTGATTTATTTCAAGTAAATTCCTTTGTGACAAAACAAACATATTTCTAAGTCTTTCACCAAATAAAAGACTATGTCTGGAAATTAGCGCAGACAGATTGCAACCAGGAACTGTCACAAATTACTACCATGAACAGTGGGATATAGCAAAGCGAAATGAATCTCTGGCTTCAAACAGAAATTTTAGCTTTTTCATACATAAGTTTTCTTGGAACATGGTTATCTCTGAAAAAAATAAAAATTTGGCTTTGACAAATCTGATCTTTTACTACTATTTTAGTCCATATAATTCTCAAGAGAAGTATAAATTGTTCAGATCGGTTGAAAAAAAACGGTCAGGTAAACTACAGAATACCAAGTATAAAGTATAATGCTTTTGCTAGTGAGCAATGGAGCATGAGCTGGTGATTTTCTGCAAACAGCTGTGCTTGTAAAGAGACACATAGCCATGGAGCTCTCTCTTCATCATCTTCTTCTTGAAAGGAGAACCCAAGGGAAGGCAGGGAAGAGCATCCCTTTCTGTGCCTTTCTGTACTCTAGTGAGTGCCATCTGCTGTAACAGCGTGAGTAAGATTTTAGTGAAAGAACATGCATGTAGGAGAAGCTGGGAGGGAGCACAGCCCCAACTACTGACACAGGATTCAACCTTAGGTTTAGGATTGAGACCTAAATTGGCCAATAGTCTATTCCATATCATGCACGTTACGCTCGATATTTTATGACGGGCTATCGAAGCTGTCTCTCATTCTCTCTTGGTCATCTCTCTTTCAGACTCTTGGACTCTCAGGCTCTTATCTACTTTCTGGGACTGCAGTGTTGGGACTCCCTCTGCAGCAGGATCTTTAGCTGGGAATAGACTGGGCCTTGGTTATGGGGTTGTGAGCAGCTGCACTGTGTATCACTCATTTGCCTATTTTTCATATTTGTTTTTGTATTTTTGTGTGTTATTACTATAAACTTTATAATTGTTATCATTGATATTTTTAATATTATTTTAGTTTAGCAATTAAATTGTTCTTATCTCAGCTGTTGAGTATCTTTTCTCTTTACCCCTTTAATTCTCTCCCCCATCCCCCATAGAGGGGAGAGTGAACAAGTGGCTGTGTGATGTTGGCTGCTAGTTGGGTTTAAACCATGACACATGAGTCGGGTGTTTTTGCTGTCTAAGCTAGCATTCAGTTCATTGACACTTCATACAGCTTCGTGTAGAAGCTTATACTCTGGACATAACCATAATAGGAAAATGAACTTGGATGAATGTATAGATCAGCCAAGTCAAAGAACAAGTAAAGTCAAAAATTTGGAGAGCTGTGAAATATTCCGAATGGTGCTTAGGAATGCATATAATTATTTTTTTTTAAACCCATTCCATAAACTGCTTGGTTTTGATTGGTCATTTTTGCTATCAGTAATTTACCAAACAAGCAAGATTAAATATAAAGAAGACTAGAATTTTCATAGCTTCTTTTGAGGATAGTTTGTTTGACAAATTATATGTATGTGTATATTAACATGTGATGAAAGGGAGAAAATGAATATGCTAATATTGCAACTATTATTCACATATTCTTTTCTTCCTCCTCATTAAGTTTATGAATAAAATTTTTCAGTTCCTGTTCCAGTAGAAAGTATATATTTTTAATGATAAATTAATTAATTTATAAAAAATAATGTAAACGAGAGATTTATCTTTTATAAAATGATGTTATTTCAGTCATCTTTTTTTTCCCCTGAAATGTTGTAAAAACTAGTGCTTGCTGAATGTTTTAAGTGAAATTATTTGTTTCTGACAAGTTTTGTATGAGTCAGTTAAACTACAGCATTAAATAATCACATTAGCTTTTTTTTATTTGCTACATGTGGTGTAAGGAACAATTAAAAAGAAACACAGTGACAAGTCTTTGTTTGGGTGGTGTTTTCTCTTTCCTCATTGACGAGCTTTTTTTCGTTGGGCATCTTCTTTCCCATCATAAATTAATATCCAGTTTAATGAATGCTTGGTCTCTCTCAGCTAAAAATCTGCACTTTTGGGGCTGATCCAAAATGAAGTGAAATCAATGAAAATCTTTCCATTTCCTTTAGAGGGCTTTGAGTCAAGCTTTTAGCTAAGCAGCTGTTTGGTACTTCTAAGTAGTATGAATCTCTCTTTTGGATGATACACATTTTTCTGTCCTGTGCAGTTAGTCCGTGCAAATTTTGAGTTTAATAACAGCATGACTCTTTACCAGTGACATTCTCCAACTTCATCATGTGTACCTGATCTAAATATAATTTGTAATAGGGATAATTGTTAAATGTGATAACTAATTTGACTGAAGTGAAAAACAAGGCTGCCAAACCAGAAATGCTAAATAATACTGTTTCCAGGAAGCAACTAACACTGGTGACATTGTCATTTATTCCTGTAAAAAGATATGATGAAAATGAAATATCTCAAATACAAATTCAGATGATTCATGTCAAATGCAGCCTTTAAAATACTGTCAGGATAAATGAAAAATGTAATGTAATTTACAGCCAGCTCCACATAGTTCTGCCATTAGAAACACAGTTGAGGTTATAAATAGCTATTTTTGTACAAAGCCAACACTATATGTGAAACAGACAACTTAAGTTTTCTCCCATCAGAAATAGTCCTTACATACAGTACATCAGGCAGAAATTTTAGAATGCAACAGGAATACACTTGAAAGGGTAACAATACCTCCATTCTTGAAAAGATATTGTAGCAGGAAAACATTATGTTATCATGTTGCTAATAACACAATTGTTCTCGAAATGGTGTGCTGTCTTGAATGATCCTGAATGAGACAGACTATTGGTCTAATGCTCCACGGGGTCATAGTATACAGTAGCACATTGGCTAGCACAAAAGTTTTGTTGCATTAGCATAGTACTACTCTCCAGAAACAGGGGAATAATTGAGTCATAGATTATACATGTGGCCTCATTCTGATGTAGTTCTGTAGAGTCACTGTATTTCTTCCCTTTTGCTCTTAAATGTGGGTTGCTTTTCTCTTCCCATGCCCTATTTCTTTACTATCCTCTTCAAACTTTTGGCATGAAATTGCACAGCTCTTAGAGAAGGCACTGCCTGTATTGCAAGTTTTAGGATTTTTCTCATCAAAATACTTCCGACATGATACACTATGTTGAGTATTCATCTCTTGCACCCACTGAAATAAAACAGTATGATATTCTTAACCAATGTTTGTAATTAAGAGTGCATGCAGAACATTTTCTGTCCAGTGCATTATGATCCAGGAAATAAACTTTTCCTTTAATTGCCTAATAGATTTAAATAGTCATTTTCTGCTAAAAGTGAATTATTAATTTTAACTTATAAGGGTGCTTCTGACATTCTGAAAGATCTTGCAGGAGCTCTATGCTTATTTTTAGCCTACTCAGTGGGAAATAAGATAATTTTATTCAGCTGATTTAACAGTCATGTTTTTTCTTGTTTTACAGAGTTACTGGATGTTAGTAAAATGACTATGTAAGCCCATCCTACAAAAGAGGGTTGAAATGTCAGTTTGGCTTACAGCTAGGGTGAGTTTCCCTTCTCTGTCTTATACCCTGAACGTAGAATCGCACAAAGGATTACAGGATGGCTGAGGGTGGAAGCAGCCCCCAAGATCTTCTAGTCCAACTCTATGCTCAGAGCAGGATCAGATAGGGCGGATTGCTCAGGGCTATGTCCAGTCATTTTGACTATCAGCAAGGATGGAGGCTTCACAATATCTCTGGGTGGCCTGTTCCAGTGTTCGCCCACATTAGAAATGTGTTTCTCAGACAGAATCCTGTGTTTCAGTTTGTGCCCATTACCTCTTGTCCCATCACTGAGCACCCTTAAGAGCCTGGGTCTGTCTTCCTTACTCTCCCAATGGGGTATCTATACACATGGATAATATCCTCCTGAGCCTTCTCTTCTCCATGCTGAGCAGTCCCAGCTCTCTCAGCCTCTCCTTATATGCCAGATGCTCCAATCCCTTAGTCATCAACACACTACAGGAAGGGCTGTTTCTTGTGGTATTTCTACACAGTGTCATGCAAATGACACTGGAGCAGGTTTGCTGGCATGCAAATGAGAAAGGGTCAGTGAGTGAAACAATATTTCAGCAATGTCAGAACCAGTCCCTGGCATGACAGAAGTATCACTTTATATCTGTTGTTCAAAAATAACGTATTTCCAGGCCCATATTAATTCCTGTGTGACCTACTTTCAGCAGCAGCTCTTATTTCAGCAGCAGAAGATTTGGATCTGAGAGTAGCTCATACTGCAACTTATTTAAGTGCCAGCTTCTCATAATCACACAGAACACAAGCAGCACAATTAAATGTGATTGTTGTGGTAGCCTAGTGCAGTCATACCAACACATACTTTTTCTTCTTGTCCATAGGTAAGACTTTAACCTTTCTGAGTCACTAGGAAAACTGAACCTGATAGGCATAATTACTGAAGTATCTCCTAGCAAAAAAATGAAAAACTGGAACTGAAATCTGTGGCCATGAAAAAATTGAAAATAAATGAAATACCAGGAATTGCAGCCTGTGTAACACAGATTTGGAAGCACTCACAATAACAAATTTGGTTTTGGTTAGATGAATAGAAATTACTGACTCATTTCACAGCAATTTTCAAACTCAACTTTGTGAGGGGTTTTTTTTGTTTGTTTGTTTGTTTTGATTCTCTGTTCTGTTCCCTGTTTGTTATAACAAGGTAAAAGAACTTAGGGCAGATGGGAACTTACTAGAAACTGGGTAGATGGTTTCTGAGAGTATTCTTCCATCTGTTTCTATTTTCTTCTCTACAGTGACTTTGTTCACTCTCTTCAAAGGGTAGCCAAATAAGAAGGAACAAATTTTTGGATCTGTTCTAAGAAGGAGACTTTCTTTGGCCCAAATCCAAAATCTGCAGATCCCTTCCTCAACAGCTGCAAGAAATGACATAATTTGGGAACCAGTATTTTCACTTTTTTAAACTAAAAAAACTTCCATAAATTTTTTTATTACTTCTTTCCTATACTGATAGAATATATATTGAGAAAAATATTGATCATGTTGCTGAAACATATTGAACTTATAGAAAGAACATGGATCCTTGAACATTTGTTTTCATGCTGTCTAGATGGATATGGTCAAATTTGTCAAAATAACTAAAGAACTTACCATACCACTTCAGTACAGGTTGTAGGAAAGCACAACAGTACATTGTAGCTTGTGTATTTGGAGACTCAGCACTTTCCTAATAGTACTAAGGACAGGAATCGCTTAAATGGCTTAAAACTACACTCCTATTGTATTTGATGGAAATTTCCAAACTGAAGCTAAAAAAAAAAATCCATTAAATCAATCAGAAATTTGTTCTTCAGAGACTTTGGGTACTTCTGGAAAGTTTCTTTTGGTATAGATTGTTTTCATAAATGAATATTAGCTCAAATACTACATATTAAATCACCTGGTACTATCAGGGGAACAAATCAGGTAACTTTTCAATTTCCTGCTGCTATGACTTCGTGGAATACATATATATATATATATGGTATCATGCCTCTTTCTAGAATGAACAAGTGATATTCTGTTCTCATTGTTTTGTCACTACATAGAGAAAAACCTGATTTATGTGAACAATCAAACACTGCAAATGCAAATGTTGAGATTTTTATCAATGCAACTGATGCATTTACTGCTATATTTAAGGCTGAGTGCCCAGGATAGTCTAAAAAGTTATAATCCATTATACTTAATGAAGCATGTGAATTCATAGGTTTTCTGTAAAGTCAGTCAGGGGCAGTAAAAGTAATACAGTAAAATTACCTACCAAATATTCTAGATTTACTTCTTCTTGTGGCTCTAATGTGATATCTAGTACTACAATCTAAGATTAAGAATAAAAAAAAAAAAAAAAGCCAAGCCAAGTTTTCAATCAAAGGCAGGAAAAGTCTCTGAAAATTCAACATATTCGGTAAAATATTAGAACAGCAAGATACATTATTTTCTCTGTAGAAGTACATCATCTGGCACTCTGTATGGTTATGTGGGCCTTTGTATTTAAACATACAAGACCTTTTAATACACAGAAATTAACATCTGTATTTTGTGAGCACTAAAATTATAATGGCATAAACTAGCTGTAACGTTGAGGGATGTTCAGTTACACTGAATTATTACACTGGCTTACCAAATTATTTTTTGTTTAGATAGTGTTATGGTAGGCTAGAAAAATGATAAGTGTGGCTATTAAATAGATTTTTTTAAATATGAACAAATTATTAGAAAATGGTGTATTGGGTTTCATGGCAAGGTTTTGGTAGCAGGACACGCTGCAGGTGTGGCTTCTGTGAGAAGCTGCTAGAAGCCTCTCCCATGTCCAGTAAAGCCAGTGCCAGAAAGCTCCAAGACTGACCCACCACTGGCCAAAGTTGAGCCCATCAGAGATGGTGGTAGCGCGAAAATACTGCTGCTCAACAGCAGCCAGGAAAAAGAGCCCTGCAGACACCAAGGTCAGCACAGAAGGAGGGGGAGGAGTTGCTGGAGCATGTGCTGGAGCAGAGGTTCCCCTGCAGCCTGTGGCGCAGATGATGATGAGGCAGCTGTGCCCCTGCAGCCATGGAGGATAACAGTGAAGCAGAGATACACCTGCAGCCTGGGGAGGACCCCACACCAGAGCAGGTGGATGTACCTGAAGGAGGCTGTGACCCCATAGGAAGCCTGTGCTGGAGCAGGCTCCTGGCAGGACCTGTGGAGCTGTGGGGAGAGGAGCCCATGCTGGAGCAGGTTTGCTGTCAGGACTTGTGACCCCGTGGGGGTCCCACACTGGAGCAGTCTGTGCTTGAGGGACTGCACCCCATGGAAGAGACCCACAGTGGAGCAGTTCACAAAGAACTGCAGCCCATGGGAAGGACCTGTGTTGGAGAAGTTCCTGGAGGACTGTCTCCTGTGGGAGGGAGCCCACGCTGAAGTAGGGAAGGAGAGGGAGAAGGAAGGAGTGACAGAGACAATGTGTGATGAACTGACTGCACCCCCCGTTCCCCATCCCCTTGTGCCACTTGGCAGGAGTAGGTAGAGAAGCCAGGAGTGAAGCTGAGCCCAGAAAGGAGGAAGAGGTGGGGAGAATGTGTTTTCAGATTCATTTTTATTTCTCATTATCATGGAACAATCACATCATAATAAGACTTGAGTGAGATTTCAGTACATACTGGAATTGGTGCAGTTCCAGGTCTGCATAAAAAACTCCATCTTCTGAATTCTGTCTGTCCTGTTTTTTGTCAAAAGTTGCCTTTAGTAGTATGGCTTTTACATTCTGGATGTAGTGAAAATGCGGGTGTGATTACAGTGTCAAGTGTTAAGTTACCATGGACACATAAATATGTCCATTGTCCATATATATATGTATGCAGATAATGCAACATCTATTCTGAACACTGGTTCACAAATTTGACACCTGTCCGGCATACCATTCCAACTCTCCCTAGCAACACACCAACTCTTCACAGTAACAATCCATCTGTCTGTGTTACCAATCCAACTGTTCACAAGAAAACCCAAAATCTTTCCAGGATCAATCAATCTCAGTATCCTGCCAAGCTATTTTCCCCTTCCATGTTAAAATGACACAAGTTCTTATGTGATAAACTACTGGGTTTTTAAAGGGCCAAATCTGTTGTGGTCCACTGGTCTTCAGACAGTTATGTAGCTCAAATTTAGGTTACAAAAATTAGATAACTAACAAGGACAGAGGAAAACCAATTAAAGTTCAGCACCTGTGCCATATAAAAGAGAATAATATTTTTTAGAAATAGTATACTCTTACAATGTCTTCAACACTGGGCACATCTCCATATGGGAGTACAACACATAACTTTGAACTAAAATTGAAAGGAAGATAATTTTCTGCAATCATAGAGCACATTTTACACTAGAAAATATGCAGTATTTCTTTGGGTGAGTGCTGAGTACTTCATATATATTGCAAAACTGTAAATGTAATTATCTGTATTCATTTCTCTCTCACGCTCTAATGTTATGAAAATAACCATTTATGCATGTAATTTATCCTATTTCCAGTCTTATTTATTCTGTCTTTAAACTCCAATGACTCTCTGGTTCCCTGTGTCATTTTTCTTTGTCTCACAGTACAGGATCACAGAATAATTTCAATGCTTATCTTTGTTTTCTATGGTCCCAAAGGATAGATGAGGCTAGCAGGGACTTCAGGAGATCTCTAGACTACCCCACAGCCCAAAGCAGGGACAGCTATGGGGTGACACTAGGTTGTTCACTGCTTGGTCTAGTTGTGACTTTAAATCCTCCAAGGACAGAGATAGCACAGCTTTCAGAGCAACCTGCTCCACTACCTCAGTGTCCGCACGAGGAAAGATTTTCTCCTTATATCCAGTCTGAAATTCTCTTTTCCAATGTACACCTGTTGTTTCTTGCCCTGCCTCCTTGAACTTCTGTGAGGAGCCTGGCTGCATGTCCTTGATGACACTTATGTCAGCTGTGGGGTCTTTTAGGTGCACTGAAGCTGTTCCTTCTCCAGGCTGACCCAGCTCAGCTGCCCCAGCTTCTTCTCACAGGGCAAGTGCTCCACCCTCATCACCTTAGAGGGCCTCCACTGAGCTCCTTCTAGTTTGTCAACGTCTTTCCTGTCAGAAAAAGAAAGGAAAAACTAGTACCTAGATGTCACCTGACAAGTGTCACATAGAGGGAGCCAAGCCATTCCCTCAATCTACAGGCTATGCCACTGTTCATACAGCCCAGGAGGTTGTTGGTGCCTTTGCTGCCAACACACACTCCAAGGGCTCACTTTCATCTTTCTGCCCACCTCCACCCTAGGGCCTTTCCTGCTGCGCTGCTTCATGGCCTCTCCATCCCCAGACAGTGTTGTTGCAGGGGCTGTTTTTTCCCTGGAATTGGAAAAGCCTCTTGGGATCTGGAGAGCTTTGCATTTGTCCCTGCTGAATTCCATAATGTTCCTTGTGACCGCTTTCTTCAGCCCGTTTGGAGCCCTGTCCTTGAGTGTATTGACTGGTACCCCTAATTTGGTAACATCTGCAAAGCTGATGGGAGTGTGCTCTGTCACCTCCTGCTCATCATTGATAGAGATGTTAAAGAGGAAAGGTCCTGGTGCAGACCCCTGTGGCAGTCCACTTGTCACAGGTATCCAGGTAAAGCACATATTAGATCCATCTGGTTGTCTAGCCATGCAGACTACAACATCCCAACTTCAATATCATGGACGACAGTGTCTAAATCTTGTTAAAGTCTATGCAAATAGAATTCACTACTGTCCCCGTATCTACAAATCTAGTCATTTTGTCATAGAAGACAATCACGTTGGATAAGCACAATTTACTCTTGGTAAATCCATGCTGGTGACTTCCAAGCACCTGTTTAACTTCATGTGCCCAGAAATTTGCTCTAAGAGGACTCATTCCATGATATTCTCAGGAATTGAAATGAGGTTGACCATCTCGTAGTTGCTTGGGTTAACCTTTTGGCCTCTTTTGAAGAAGGCTGTGATATTTGCCTTTTTCCAGTCTACAGAGACTTCCTTCCTTCTCAAAGACTGTGAGAAGAAACTAAAATCAATTTGCTATTTTTAAATTTTTTCAAAGCTTGCACATTTGTCATTGAGTACATATTTTATTTTGTTGAATAACAACAGAAACACTGAAATTATGCATCCCTGCTGCAGATGGCTTAACATTCGATTTCAGCTGAAGTTGTATTCATTTTCATGGTACCTCAATTCTTCTAGGTATGCATTATTGATATAAAGTTTCTGGATAGAGAATATATCTTGGAAATCTTCAAGAGGTTTATTGTGTTGACTGACTGTCAAGTGTACTCTAGCTTGTAAGGTGTCAGGGGCAATTAAAGATGTATGGACATTAAAATATGAACAATCAACACAGCTAAGGAATTTTTGAATGACTCAAAATTAACTTACTCTTCATTCAAAGGAGATTCAGGCCGTGTTTCATGCAGTCTAAAGATTATTCATATGAATAGTGTAGACCTGAGTACACAAATTTGCTAATAGCAGTCAGAAAACAGTAGTAGTTAAATGTTTCCTGGGAGTTTAGAAACTGTTTTTAAATAGTTTCTATTGCTCTCATTATTGCAAGTCATCTAAAGGTTTGGGGTCTTAAAAAATACCAACTTATTTATTTAAAATACTTATAATTATGGGAAAAAAGCCAACATGACATAGTAAGTTACTTTTCTGCCTAGTCTGTTGAACATAATTTATATTTTAGATCAGTTCTTAAATAGATATGTTTGGATGACTTTAAAATCCCATTCACCTGCACAAGAAGATGGCTTTCCACTGTTTTTCGTGAGCAGAAAGCTTTATTTATTCTCTCTTCTGCTGGTACTGTCAGCATTCAATGGCTAGAGTTTCTACCTTATGGTCTCATGCTCAAAAACCTCAGTAGCTGGGAAACTAAGGGAGGGGGTGGGTTCATTTCTCATGCATTACTTTTTGAGGTGCCTGTGGCAACACAGAAAATCTCCAATACAAGGTTTTCCACTCCTGCTGCTGGACAGTGTTAATAAGTGAGTTTTGTGCTTTATTTTGCTTTACTGGTGTGTAAAAAACAGTTTTATTTATTCTTGTAGCACAAGTAGCACATCTTATTGGTCCTACTGGCTTTTAAAAATAGTCATCTCCTTGTAAAATCATCTGTGAAAATCAGGTCAACTTTATTTTTAACATCCAAATCAACACTGAGATGCTGAGGATAATTTGCTTCTTGTCCTTTATGCAAGTTGTTCCATACATGCAGAGGTACTTATAATTATTTGTATTTCTGTACTTTTTTCCAGTGTCCAAAATACTCTTAAGATGAATTAGCATGTTAAAGAATAGATCATGTAGAATATGTAGTGGGCTAAAACATAATTTGAATGAAAAAAGAGTAATGCTAAAGCTGAATAAACTAATCAAATGATTACCTATATTATAAGTAGGTCCCCAGATATTCTTGTCATTTTATTAGTTAGAAATATTTCAGTCCAGAGAGGTAATCTAATAGTCCTGGTCAGTAAAATCCAGCTCTCAACAGATGTCCTTATTCAAATGAGTTGCCCTGTACATCCTGAATAATTAGATTGTACATGGGTGGCTTGAACTTCATTGCTTGGTGCAAAGAGCTGACTTGCATCTCTTCAGGTCATGTGAGTGTAATTTGGGATCCATAATGTAATGGAAGGTAGGCTTTGTGCACATTTCACATACCAGACTAACAACAGGGGATTCACAGGGGTTAGAGGGCTGAGTGGACAAAAGCACTGCTGTATTATAGACTCATACTTTAAACCTAATTTGGAGATAGAATTTCACCTTTTCAACTCTTCCCTACATTCAGTCGCAAAGCACAATTGCTCAGGCTTTATACATGCCATGACTTTAGCCCTGCAGTCATAAGCACAGATGTCACAGTTAGTTGATCTAAAATGTGTATCAGCACTAGGCACCACTTAGGACAATGTTTAAAAACAAGTGAAAATAAGCACTGAGTATTCAGAAGTTGACTACCCTGTTAAATTGATGAGACAAAATGTGTTATGCAGTCTCCTGGGAAGCAAAAGCAAGAAACAGCTGTAGATCTAACGCTGCAGATGCATTTCCCTCCCCAGGACACTACAGAAAGAAATAAAAAGCTGGCATGTTTAATTTTCCATATACAGTCTTACAAGTGTTTATATTTATTCAATTTTTTATTTTTTTTACAGTAATTGAAGAAGGAAATTGATACCATAGTTATATTTCCCTTTTCATGCTTGCTTGCTTTCTTTTACAATGACAGAGGATAGTGTTAGTGTTTCATATGCCCCTGTCAATTACTGAAGGGTAGATAATCATATGGTTTTAAAACTAGATAGTAGCAGACAAGGAAAGGTGATGCAAGAAGGAAAGGAAAGCTAGATAGAGGAAAAAGAAGAGAACCAGTAACCCAGAAATACAGCCTGATTTTATACACTGAAGAAAACACTGGCAAAATAGATTTTCTACCACAGTCAAATTCTAAGTGGGAAAGTATTAAAAAAAAAAAAAAAATGAAGACCCCCACATCATGCTGCATTTCCTATATCTGATCAGGCATTTTTCTACCTTTCTGATTAAATTGCAAACAAATGTTATAATAATAGTGGTTTGTATTCATGAACATGCATGATTTTTATTTAGTTAGTTTTATAGTAGAAAAGGATTTGGATGAAGAAAGATTTTCTATTTGAGATTCTTTTTTACGTCTCATCTTTATAATCAAACTGATTTGTCTTGTGGCTTTATATTGAACACTAATGTGTACTAGAGGACAAATTAAAAGGAGCAAATTGGGATAAAATTTCATAGGAAAATCTTATGAAATTAAGTAAAACAGTTGGAGTACTTTATCTGAAAGAAGCCAATAAATTTTTTTTTTGATTCTTTGATTTCTTCTTTTCCTAATTAGTTATATTTTGTGGAAGGTTCAGCAAAATAAATGTTTGGTATATATTTTTAACATTACAAAATTGTTCCTTATTATAATGAAAAGGGAGCATTTTGAATTTGAAAGTATGATGCAAATTACTACACTTAGCCTATAGCAAAACATTCTGCATCAAAGAGCTGTGCTAGCTGAGGTAATAGTCAATGTTTAAAAAGAAATAATCAATGCAGAAAATAAAACTTGAATTTTAATTCTCACAACATGTGGAAACTTAGATAGTTTTATCTGTGGAGTTACATTCTTATCCTCAAATCCAAACCAAGCTTCAGTCTTTGATCATGATAGAGTTCATAAACCTATAGTCCACAAATCTGTCACATCTGGAAAAATAAACCAGAAACAATCAGAAGTTGTCATTTTAATATGTTCAAATGGATGCAGTGGGCTCACCTCTGAAATGGTACTTGTACAAAAATTAGAAGTTTTCCTAAAAGAATCACAAAATCACAGGCTGGTTGTGTTTGGAAGGGATGTCTGGAGGTCATCTAGTCCAGCCCTCTGTGCAAGGAGGGCCACCTAGAGCTGGTTGCCCAAGACTATGTTCAGATGTCTTTTTAATATCTCCAAGGAGGGAGACTTCAAGTCTTAGGGTAATGTGTAACCGTGCTCAGGCACCACCACAGTAAAAAAGTGTTTTCTTATGTTCAGACAGAGCCTCCTGTGTTTCAGTGTGTGCCCGTTGCTTTTGGTCCTGCCACTGGGCACCACCGAAATGAGCGCGGTTCTGCCTTCTTTGCACATTCCCTTCAGGTATTTCTATACATTGATGACGTCCCCCCTGAGCTTTCTCTTGTTCAGGTTGAACAGTTCCAGTTCTCTGAGCCTTTTGTCATAGGAGAGACGCTTCAGTCCCTTAATTTTCTTCATGACCCCTTGTTGGATTTTAACCAGCATGTCTGTGCCACTTTTTACTGAGGAGCCCAGAACTGGTCACAGTACTCCAGGTGTAGCGACACCAGTATAGCGGAAGGATCACCTTCACTGACCTGCTGGAAGTACTTTGTCTAATGCACCCTAAGGCACCATTAATATTCTTTGCAGCAAAAGCACACTGCTGGCTCATGTTCAACTTGGTGTCCACCAGAACTCCCAGGTCCTTTACTGCCAAACTTTCCAGCTGGGTGGCCCCCGACATACCATTGGTGCATAGGGTTGATCCTCCCCAGGTGTAGGACTTTGCACTTACTCTTGTTGACCTTTATGAGGTTCATGTAAACCCATTTCTCTTCCCAAAGGAGAATCCAGAGACTTCTGCAAGAACTGCTGCCTCATTTGGCTGCCTCTGTTACCTGCACTGTTACAGAGATACCTCCAAATAACCTACTAGAGAAGCAGGACAGTTGAACTGTTGCAGTACCCTCCACAGGTTAATTAGTTCTGATTAGAAATAGATTCTGTTAGCTTTGCTGAATGTTCTATCTAATCTGGCCCGCCTGCTTTAGCATGCACTGTGTAGACATACAAGATTTCTGAGTGACAAGATATATTTCTGCACAATAAGTCTGTCAATGTAGAACAATATTATATGCAGATTACTTGAAAGATCATCACCTGCCTCCTATGTTCATTCAGCTTTCATTCAGCTTTCTAACATTCGCTTAGAATAACCCGTTGCTAATTGTAGGGAGCAGTTCAATTCTCTCTTTTTTTTTTTTTTTTTTCCAGGGAAGGAACAAATAACTATTGTAATTTCCATGTTTTTTCTTATGTTTGTGTACTTTGCATTTACCATTATAAGAAACATTACCCACAATGCAAGCAAGGATATGAACATAAGCAGCTATTTAGATCTTAAGAGTTGTAACAATTGAAGAAAGGCAACCTGATTCTTAAGGGTATGAGAAAAGCTTTTGAAGGATTTGTTTCCTATTTTATACCTAGTTTTATCTAGTAAACATAAGAATCTAATTATAAAAATCAATCTGAGAAAATCTTAAAGGTCTTTAGTCCATTCTAAAATGTTTCCTAAAAAGGTTATTATTTCCACAATAACAAGAAAAACTTTTGCTTAATTATCATCCCCACTTATATCAACCAATATATTTCATAGTTTTGTTTACATGACTTGGCCAGTAGTTATTCTTCAAACTTCCTGGTTCCAACTTTCTGTAACTGTTGTCTCAAATCAGGTCTTTATCATGAACTTAGGTACCATCACTGATTTCAATTGAACTCATAATTATGCACAGATTTAACTCTAAACAAACATGTACAAGCCTGTAATATCAGTCCCTTTTTAAAAAGATATTGGTTCCTTTATTTATTTCAGTGAAATTACGAATCACAAAAACATAGAATCGTAGAATGGCCTGGGTTGAA